>NW_028319427.1:55000-165000 GCF_062004578.1 Staurois parvus
TCACACTCGGTCTTAGTGGCTAACAATGCCTAACATGTTATATAAACACACCGGGAACAACAGAAGAATTGCAAGCGGCTGTATAGAAGTACAGCACCCTGTGTGAGAAGGCTGCGATGGAAGCAGACACCCCCAGCTCTGTCCAGACCCTCTATGCGTATTATAAGATGGGGGGTAGGTGCTCCCCTCCTGTAGCAGATTCCTAACAGGACGAGTTCACTCAGAGATTTTTTTTTTGGCTGAATGATGTCATAGTGAAGGTGCGACCCCGCGTCTCCCAGGAGCTCCAGCCTCGGTTTACTCCGCAGAGATGACCCCTAGTGACCCCTAGTAATGTGGAGTTCACCTGTGACCCCAGAGGTGCCGGAGAACATTCTCAGCCAACCAAATCCAGCAAACATCAACCTTTGTCAGGTGTGGAAAACAACACTTTTATCAAAAAATGACTTCACAGGATTTTTGGGGTTTATTAACCCCTTCCCTGCAGGGCACCCCCTTCCTGCCCAGGCCAGTTTTCAGCGCTGTCGCACTTTGAATGACAATTGCGCGGTCATGCAACACCATACCCATATGAAATTATCATTTTTTTGCGACAGATAGAGCTTACTTTTGGTGGTAATCACCTCGGGGGGTTTTTTTTTTTTTTTTAAACAAACCAAAAACCACTGAAAATTTTGAACAAAAATACGTTTTTTTCTTAGTTTTTGTTATAAAATTTTGTAAATAAGTGATTTTTCTCCTTCACTGATGTGTGCTAATGAGGATGCACTGATGGGCACTGATAGGCTGCAGTGATGGGCACCGATAGGCTGCAGTGATGGGCACTGATAGGTGGCACTGATGAGGAGGCACTGGTAGGTGGCACTGATGGGCATTGACAGGTATCACTGATGGGCACTGAAAGGCAGAACTCATATATGGCACTGATAGGCGGCACTGACTGGCACTGATAGGTGGCACTGATGAGGAGGCACTGGTAGGTGGCACTGATGGGCATTGACAGGTATCACTGATGGGCACTGAAAGGCAGAACTCATATATGGCACTGATAGACGGCACTGACTGGCACTGATAGGTGGCACTGATGAGGAGGCACTGGTAGGTGGCACTGATGGGCATTGACAGGTATCACTGATGGGCACTGAAAGGCAGAACTCATATATGGCACTGATAGGCGGCACTGATTGGCAGCACTGACTGGCACTGATAGGCGGCACTGATAGATGGCACTGAAAGGCAGCTCAGATGGGCACTGATATGTGGCATTGATGTGGCACTCATGAGCACTGACATTGATGGACACTGACAGGTGACACTGCTGGGGCTACACTGATCATCAGGGCACACTGATCCCACAGTGCCCTGATGATCGGTGTACATGTCCCCTCCGAGGAATGCCGATTACCGGCTCTCCTCTCCTCTCCTCTGTCAGCGTGACAGCTCGTGAGGAGAGAAATGCTGCTAACCGGCATTTCCCTATTTACATGCGATCAGCTGTGATTGGACACCGCTGATCACATGACCGAGCCGACATCTTCGGCTCTTTCCATTGATCGGTGATCCGCTGTGTCCGAGGGACGCAGCGCACCACCGATCGCCGCACTGCGCACTCCCTGAGCCACGGTTAGAGTGGGAGGACGTCATAGGACGTCATCCCAGAACGAGAGTCCCGCCTTGCGCCCGTCATTACCTTATATGGCATTCGGGAGGCGGTTAAGACGACTCTCATAGACTAACATGGCATGCCATGCGACTTGGGGTCTCACAAGTCGCATGCCAAGTCGCGGCAGTGCTGATCTGCATGCAAACACAGCCTGCCTAGGAACGCCCACTCCTCCAGACTGATATGCTCCCATCAAGGCCTTTTTTTTTTTTAATATTTGCATAGCTCCTCCCACTGCGTGCATCAGGGCTCTTGAGGAGTATGGAAGGCATGTTTTCAGGAAGCTATGTACAGCACTCAGCTGGCCCCTCCCACCGGCCGTGATCTGCCTGCGCTGCATAGAAAAACACAGAGCCCCAGTGATGATGTCATTTGGTCACAAAATAGGGTGTGTAATAAAAACAAAAAGATTTAACTGAAAAAAAAGGTCATAAGGGAGGAAAGGAGGAATCGGAGAAGGAAAAAAAGTAAGCAGATTAAACTTGAGCTTTAACCCTTCCCGCACCGCTCTCCATGCTGCTGCCAGCCGCAGAGGTCGGAACGAACGACGACTGGGAATTATACGGAAATTCGGCGGTATAGAAGGGAACGGCTGTACAAATAGGAAACACCAGCAACCAGGTTAGGATGGGGAGGATTATTATTGCTCGCTGGGGGTTACTGTACTCCACACCGCCTGTAAATATCGCCCAATCACAAAACACATTAAAAATTTATAAAAGATAAAAAGAAAAGGTTCACCGTAACTGAATCTATAAATTCTCTCTCCATATATAGAAAGATCTCTCCTTTATTACCACCCCCCATGTTCCCTTTAAGGTCGGATGGGAGGGAGGTATTAGAAGCATGTGCTGCGCTCTGAGTCTGCTGGCTTAGAAAAGCATGTCAGCTTCACGTGAACGGCCAAGCGAAGAGGGAAGGACCAATCACTGATCGGCCTGACAGCCGCCTCGCTCATTGGCTCCCGGGAAAATGCCAATCTGCTGCATGTGTTTGGCACACATGGCGACGCTCCTCGCCTCCTACAGGCCAGCGAAGGCAGGACAGGCATGTTTGCACCCGCGCTGGAGGTCTGATTCATTCTGATCCATGTGATTGCGGCTCTGAATCAACACTTGTCGCTGCCGCGAGAGGAAAAAGGCGGCCGGGGAGCGACAACAGGAATATTCCGAGAGTCGAAGAAAGCTTCAACAGATCCTAGCATGCTGCCGGCCAGCTGGAACTTGTAGTTCCTCTGCAAGCAGAACTGCTTTAAAGTGGTTGTAAACCTCAGACATGAAATATGAACACAGCAGATCCCTCTGTAGCAGCCCAAACGGAGCCCTCTCTGCGGGCAGCCCAAACGGAGCCCTCTCTGCGGGCAGCCCAAACGGAGCCCTCTCTGCGGGCAGCCAAAACGGAGCCCTCTCCGCGGGCAGCCCAAACGGAGCCCCCTCCGCGGGCAGCCCAACCGGAGCCCTCTCCGCGGGCAGCCAAAACGGAGCCCTCTCCGCGGGCAGCCCAAACGGAGCCCCCTCCGCGGGCAGCCCAACCGGAGCCCTCTCCGCGGGCAGCCAAAACAGAGCCCTCTCCGCGGGCAGCCAAAACAGAGCCCTCTCCGCGGGCAGCCAAAACAGAGCCCTCTCTGCGGGCAGCCAAAACAGAGCCCTCTCTGCGGGCAGCCAAAACAGAGCCCTCTCTGCGGGCAGCCAAAACAGAGCCCTCTCTGCGGGCAGCCAAAACAGAGCCCTCTCTGCGGGCAGCCAAAACAGAGCCCTCTCTGCGGGCAGCCAAAACAGAGCCCTCTCTGCGGGCAGCCAAAACAGAGCCCTCTCTGCGGGCAGCCAAAACAGAGCCCTCTCTGCGGGCAGCCAAAACAGAGCCCTCTCTGCGGGCAGCCAAAACAGAGCCCTCTCTGCGGGCAGCCAAAACAGAGCCCTCTCTGCGGGCAGCCAAAACAGAGCCCTCTCTGCGGGCAGCCAAAACAGAGCCCTCTCTGCGGGCAGCCAAAACAGAGCCCTCTCTGCGGGCAGCCAAAACAGAGCCCTCTCTGCGGGCAGCCAAAACAGAGCCCTCTCTGCGGGCAGCCAAAACAGAGCCCTCTCTGCGGGCAGCCAAAACAGAGCCCTCTCTGCGGGCAGCCAAAACAGAGCCCTCTCTGCGGGCAGCCAAAACAGAGCCCTCTCTGCGGGCAGCCAAAACAGAGCCCTCTCTGCGGGCAGCCAAAACAGAGCCCTCTCTGCGGGCAGCCAAAACAGAGCCCTCTCTGCGGGCAGCCAAAACAGAGCCCTCTCTGCGGGCAGCCAAAACAGAGCCCTCTCTGCGGGCAGCCAAAACAGAGCCCTCTCTGCGGGCAGCCAAAACAGAGCCCTCTCTGCGGGCAGCCAAAACAGAGCCCTCTCTGCGGGCAGCCAAAACAGAGCCCTCTGCGGGCAGCCAAAACAGAGCCCTCTCTGCGGGCAGCCAAAACAGAGCCCTCTGCGGGCAGCCAAAACAGAGCCCTCTGCGGGCAGCCAAAACAGAGCCCTCTGCGGGCAGCCAAAACAGAGCCCTCTGCGGGCAGCCAAAACAGAGCCCTCTGCGGGCAGCCAAAACAGAGCCCTCTGCGGGCAGCCAAAACAGAGCCCTCTGCGGGCAGCCAAAACAGAGCCCTCTGCGGGCAGCCAAAACAGAGCCCTCTGCGGGCAGCCAAAACAGAGCCCTCTGCGGGCAGCCAAAACAGAGCCCTCTGCGGGCAGCCAAAACAGAGCCCTCTGCGGGCAGCCAAAACAGAGCCCTCTGCGGGCAGCCAAAACAGAGCCCTCTGCGGGCAGCCAAAACAGAGCCCTCTGCGGGCAGCCAAAACAGAGCCCTCTGCGGGCAGCCAAAACAGAGCCCTCTGCGGGCAGCCAAAACAGAGCCCTCTGCGGGCAGCCAAAACAGAGCCCTCTGCGGGCAGCCAAAACAGAGCCCTCTGCGGGCAGCCAAAACAGAGCCCCCTGCGGGCAGCCAAAACAGAACCCCCTGCGGGCAGCCAAAACAGAGCCCTCTGTAACAGATCACCCTAATCGACACCTAATGTTCGATCGATGGTCTATCATTGGTTGTTATTATTATTATTGATTTGTATCGAACCTTTGTGGTTTTTCTGCCTATCTTGCTGCCTCTTTCATGTACTCGATCTTTATTGTTTTTTATGACTGTGTTTTATATTACTGTTCACTACCTACGCGCCTTTTTCTACCTCACGACGTTGCGCAGTTTTTGCGTTTTTGTCTACATCTTAATACAAAAAAAATAAAATACCGATTTTGGATGCTTGCCGACCATCACACTAACATGTAAATCATTCATCCTAGGTCAGGATTTTGAAAAGCAGACATAGGGGATTGGAATAAACTGAACGCATGCGGCTAAAATACCATATTAATAAAAGATAAAAATGCAGCGCTAATCAAAAAAACATAAAGTCCAATAAAAACAGAACAAATTCCAATTAGAAAAGTCCCAAAAGTATTCCCAAGATTCACCCATCACCAGAACACCCGAAAGGTTCAGCCTCTTACCAGAAATTCCGACCGAAACACAGCGGTCAATATAGGCAACTCAAATGGGAGATGAAACATGTAAATCATGGAACCAGCAATCCTCATCCAGGTGGATATCAATCTTCCCCTTTAAAGATCTGAAGTCGGTCCTAAAAGAATACTCTCATCCAATATTTAGTCAAAGAAAAAAGGCCACTCATAGTGTAGTATTTAAGTAACAAAATCACCCTGTTTAATTTCAAGTTACCCGTACATTGTTTTGGATGGTTACCAGCATTTGAATCAAGTTTCCAACCAAGAAAATGGCCGCCGTCCCTCCAAAAACTGTGATGACGTCACATGATGAAGCTCCACCTCACGATGTTGTGCGGTTTTTGCGGTCTACATTTTAACAAAAAAAAAAAAAATACCGATTTTGGATGCTTGCCGACCATCACCCTGACATGTAGATCGTTCATCGTAGGTCAGGATTTAAAAAAAAAAAAAAAAAAAAAAAAAAAAAAAAGAGGAAGGCGCCTTCCTCTCTTTTTCTTGTTACTGCATTAGAAACTTCTAAAATTAGGTGCAACTGCATCGCGTTCCAGTTATAAAATATAAAACACCTACAGGCGCTAATATTCTGATGAAATTAATCCTTTAATATTGTGCTAAATCCAAACATGATAAATAATCATCATTAAATACAAATTCATAAAATTGTGAAAAATTGATAATCCAAATTAATATGAAAAAAATTTGTATAAAATAAGTCCATGTGATAAATAAAACTAAAAATTAAAAATAATAAAAATTAAAAAAAAAATGAAAAATCATAAGACGTGAACACCTGATCTGGATTGCACTAATTGACTTTGAAAAAAATGAAATAAACAATAATAAAAATTGAAAAAAAATGAAAAATCATAAGACGTGAACACCTGATCTGGACTGCACTAATTGACTTTGGGACAGTCACTAGTCTAGTTTTTTAATTCTTTTCATTTTTTTTTTAATTTTTATGTGTATAAAATAAGTCCACCATGTGATAAATAAAACTAAAAATTAAAAATAATAAAAATGGAAAAAAATGAAAAATCATAAGACGTGAACACCTGATCTGGATTGCCCTAATTGACTTTGAAAAAAATGAAATAAACAATAATAATAAAAATTTTTAAAAAATGAAAAATCATAAGACGTGAACACCTGATCTGGGTTGCACTAATTGACTTTGAAAAAAATGAAATAAATAATAATAAAAAGTTTAAAAAAATGAAAAATCATAAGACGTGAACACCTGATCTGGATTGCCCTAATTGACTTTGAAAAAAATGAAATTAATAATAAAAATTGAAAAAAAAATGATAAAATCATAAGACGTGAACACCTGATCTGGACTGCACTAATTGACTTTGGGACAGTCACTAGTCTAGTTTTTTAATTCTTTTCATTTTTTTTTTAATTTTTATGTGTATAAAATAAGTCCACCATGTGATAAATAAAACTAAAAATTAAAAATAATAAAAATGGAAAAAAATGAAAAATCATAAGACGTGAACACCTGATCTGGATTGCCCTAATTGACTTTGAAAAAAATGAAATAAACAATAATAATAAAAATTTTTAAAAAATGAAAAATCATAAGACGTGAACACCTGATCTGGATTGCCCTAATTGACTTTGAAAAAAATGAAATTAATAATAAAAATTGAAAAAAAAATGAAAAATCATAAGATGTGAACACCTGATCTGGGTTGCACTAATTGAGTTTGGGACAGTCACTAGTCTAGTTTTTTAATTTAAATTCTTTTCATCTTTTTTTTTTTTATTTTTATGTGTATAAAATAAGTCCACCATGTGATAAAACTAAAAATTAAAAATAATAAAAATTGAAAAAAAAATGAAAAATCATAAGACGTGAACACCTGATCTGGGTTGCACTAATTGACTTTAAAAAAAATGAAAAACAATAATAATAAAAATTATTCACTCATTTTTTTTAATTTGAATTCTTTTCATTTTTTTTTCATTTTTATTATTTTTAATTTTTAGTTTTATCACATGGTGGACTTATTTTATACACATTTTTTTCATATTAATTTGGATGATCAATTTTTCACAATTTTATGAATTTGTATTTATTTAATGATGATTATTTATCACGTTTGGATTTAGCACAATATTAAGGGATTAATTTCATTAGAATATTAGCACCTGTAGGTGTTTTATATTTTATACCTGGAGCGCGACGCAGTTGCGCCTAATTTTAGATGAATTAATAGCACATGAATAGGAGAATGTGTATTATTGTGTATTATTGTCAGCGAACCACAACAGTACATAGAACACGTTTAATTTTATTTTTATTAATCATTTTCAATAGTTATTATCAGGGGTGGACTGCCAACTCATGGGGCCCCCGGGGCAATAGGGGATCATGGGGCCCCTGTGTCCTTGCCCACACTCAAAAAAGCCCATAAAAAATAAAAGGTACCTGGGGCATCTCATGGGGCCCCCTACTGACCCCGGGTCTGGAATGGTCAGTCCGCCCCTGGTATTATCACTATGATAGTGGCTCACAAGCAATTGTTATAACTTTTTTGTTTGCATTAGAGCTTTGCTTCCACTCTAAGAAGAGCTGCCTCAGTGTTACTGCTCCCATCCATCCATCCATCCCTGATATCCATCTGGCACCTTTATGCTACAGCTACAGAGGTTGGGCTCCAACAAGCTCGCCCTATATAATATACATTTTCAGGATTTTTAAAAACAGACATAGGAGATTGGAATAAACTGAACGCATGTGGCCAGTATGGTTTGAATCCCAACCACGGCACCACCTGCCTGGAGTTTGCATGTTCTCCCTGTGCCTGCGTGGGTTTCCTCCGGGTACTCCGGTTTCCTCCAACACTCCAAAGACATGCTGGTAGGTGAATCGGCTACTGCCTAAATTGTCCCTAGTATGTGTATGTACAAATGTAAGTTAAGGACCTTAGATCGTACGCCCCTTGAGGGTTAGGGACCTTAGATTGTACGCCCCTTGAGGGTGAGGGACCTTAGATCGTACGCCCCTTGAGGGTTAGGGACCTTAGATTGTACCCCCCTTGAGGGTTAGGGACCTTAGATTGTACGCCCCTTGAGGGTTAGGGACCTTAGATTGTACGCCCCTTGAGGGTTAGGGACCTTAGATCGTACGCCCCTTGAGGGTTAGGGACCTTAGATCGTACGCCCCTTGAGGGTTAGGGACCTTAGATCGTACGCCCCTTGAGGGTTAGGGACCTTAGATCGTACGCCCCTTGAGGGTTAGGGACCTTAGATTGTACGCCCCTTGAGGGTTAGGGACCTTAGATTGTACGCCCCTTGAGGGTTAGGGACTTTAGATTGTACGCCCCTTGAGGGTTAGGGACTTTAGATTGGACGCCCCCTGAGGGTGAGGGACCTTAGATTGTACGCCCCTTGAGGGTTAAGGACCTTAGATCGTACGCCCCTTGAGGGTTAGGGACCTTAGATCGTACGCCCCCTGAGGATTAGGGACCTTAGATTGTACGCCCCTTGAGGGTTAAGGACCTTAGATTGTACGCCCCTTGAGGGTTAGGGACCTTAGATTGTACGCCCCTTGAGGGTTAGGGACCTTAGATTGTACGCCCGTTGAGGATTAGGAACCTTAGATTGGACGCCCCTTGAGGGTTAGGGACTGATGTGAATGTACAATATATATGTAAAGCGCTGCGTAAAATTGACGGCGCTATATAAGTACCTGAAATAAATAAATAAAATACCATAGCTGAGAAAAAAAATCCCAGGAGCTGGACGGCCAAAACATAAAAATAAAAAAAAAATACATTCAAAAATCCAGATACAGAAGTACCCGTCCCCTGGTTTTCTTGAAGCTGCTGATCCCATCCGATCCGCCCCGGGGCTTTACATGCACCTGCCCTCCTTATGGTGAGGATGGGGTTAATAGACAGCTTGTCAGGTTCCCCCCCTGAAGCAACGCATTGAGGACACCGCTAAGCAGTTCACTCAGCAGGGTCTGAGACATGTTGTCATGTGTCCCCTCCATGCGAGCCGCATGATCCCTCCACCGAGAAAACATCCAGCACCTCCAAAAGCAAGCGGCTTACCCTCTCCCTCCCTCCCTTTGCAAAAGCTCCCAGTCTTGCTCGCTAAAAGCAGCTGAAGCGGCAGGCAAAGGAAGAAGAAGCGGTACCCAGAGCGCCGATTGTGGAGCACAGTGGTTCTCTACCTGGGGGTCACGACCCCTTTCGGGGGTTGAATGACCCTTTCACAGGGGTCGCCTAAGACCATCGGAAAACACATATTTCTGATTTGTAAAGAGCAGCTACTGTGTAGAAAGCAGCTTCTGTGTAGAAAGCAGCAGTATTGGAGGTAAAACGACACTTCATGAATTATAATTACTGGGTAAATGTAAAATCATTAACTACTGCAAAAAAATATCTGTATAATAGTAGCAAAATTACAGTTATGAAGTAGCAACGAAAATAATTTTATAGTTGGGGGGGGGGGGGGTCACCACAACACGAGGAACTGTATCAAAGGGTCGCGGCATTAGGAAGGTTGAGAACCACTGGCGTAGCAACTTCGTCCAAAACCAAAAAGCTGCAATCGTGTCTATACATCACACAGCCGGAAACAGAACCTCAGCAATGAGATAGTCGCAGCCAATAAATCAGCGCAAAGTGCAGACAATTCCCCAGCAGAAAGAGACCGACTTAAATCATTGGCAGATCTATCCCACAAACAAGCGTGGCCCCGGCTCTAACCAACGCCGAAGCATACACGGGGGACGGGCACATTGAAAACAAACGATGATGCCCCCCCGGTCCGCAGAGATGGAAACTCACCCGTGGCCGCCAGGAGACGTGTGTGTGTGTGTCAAACATTCATAAAACACTGGCACTCCTGTATTATGCACCTGCACCGCCCCTCCCACACACACCCCTCCCATGCCGGTGAGAAACTGGTTGTGCTGCCTGCCAAAAAAATACAACAGCAGCCAATCAGCTTTCAGGTGACCGGCGTCGGGTTGTGCTGAATGAACTCCGTCCGCTACGGTCCTTTGACAAGGAAGGCCAGTTTGGCGAGTTCATCGGTTCTGACGGGACCTCGCTTGTCCTGACCGCCGGCACAGACTTCTGAAATCATAGCTTGGGAACCTATGTGATAGATTGTAAGCTCTGTGGGCTCATCGGTTCTGATGGGGCCTCGCTTGTCCTGACCACCTGCACAGACTTCTGAAATCATAGATTGGGAACCTATGTGATAGATTGTAAGCTCTGTGGGCTCATCGGTTCTGATGGGACCTCGCTTGTCCTGACCACCTGCACAGACTTCTGAAATCATAGATTGGGAACCTATGTGATAGATTGTAAGCTCTGTGGGCTCATCAGTTCTGATGGGGCCTCGCTTGTCCTGACCGCTTGCACAGACTTCTAAAATCATAGCTTGGGAACACCTCACCTATGTGATAGATTGTAAGCTCTGTGGGCCGCGAAGGGTTCATCGGCAGCCCAGGTATAATGGGGGTAAATGACTGAAAACACGCCCACTGGATGATGGATGAAAAAGTAATAATGAGCAACTACTGATACACCAATGTCTCAGCCAGGACAATACGGATACATTGTATCAGAGGTAGACATATACACAGTACCAGGGGCGGACTGACAACTCATGGGGCCCCCGGGCAATAGGGGATCATGGGGCCCCTAATGTCCTTGCCCACACTCAAAAAAAGCCTATAAAAAAGGTACCAGGGGCATTTCATGGGACCCTCTACTGACCCCGGGCCCTCGGGCAGTGCCTGAGTGCTCAAATGGCCAGTCCGCCCCTGCCCAGTACAGGACTCGGCTCAGTGACGGGACATTACACTGGGACTGCAGAGCACCAATGTATCCCTGAGGACAGTACGGATACATTGTATCAGCAGGGGTGGACTGACCATTTGGAAACTCGGGCACTGCCCGAGGGCCCGGGGTCAGTAGGGGGCCCTATGGGATGCCCCTGGTACCTTTTTCATAGGCTTTTTTGAGTTTGGGCAAGGACACAGGGGCCCCATGATCACCTATTTCCCGGGGGCCCCATGAGTTGTCAGTCCGCCCCTGTATCAGAGGTAGACATATACACAGTACAAGACTCGGCCCAGTTACGGGGCATTACACTGAGACGGCAGAGCACCAATGTCTCCCCGAGGACAATACGGATACAATGTATCCCCCCGAGGACAATACGGATACAATGTATCCCCCCCGAGGACAATACGGATACAATGTATCCCCTCCGAGGACAATACGGATACAATGTATCCCCCCGAGGACAATACGGATACAATGTCTCCCCGAGGACAATACGGATACAATGTATCCCCCCGAGGACAATACGGATACAATGTCTCCCAAAGGACAATACAGATACAATGTATCCCCCCCCCTCCGAGGACAATACAGATACAATGTATCCCCCCCCCCCTCCGAGGACAATACAGATACAATGTATCCCCGAGGACAATACAGATACAATGGATTCATCAATAAACTCTCACTTTACCACCCTCAAGAGAAGTCACACTCTCACCCTTGAAAGCAAAATTAATACTGAAACCTTTTCTCTTTATAAAACTCAAAAGTCCCTTAAACCAAAAATAATCAAACAAAATAAATAAGAATAAATAAATGAATATAATATAAAATAAAAAGTCCAAAATTAAGTGTCCTAATATTCGGATATATTTGGACACTTGATTTTGGACTTTATATTTTGTTTATTCATGTATTTATTCTTATTTATATTGTTTGATTATTTTTGGTTTAAGGGGTTTTTGAGTTTTATAAATAGAAAAGGTTTCAGTGACGGGGCATCAGACTGGGACTGCAGAGCACCAACCCCGAGATTCTCATCAATCACTGAAACATTCACACCTCGGCTCCTGGGCTCCACAAATCCATTCTCCAGCTGTGGAGGAACTACAAATCCCACCACCCCTCTGACTCCGGGAGTCATGCCTGTGGCTGTCAGACCTGCATTGCCTCGTGGGATTTGTAGTTCCTCAATACCTGGAGGAGAGGAGCCAAGAGGAGAAGAGAGGGGAGGAGAAAAGTGAAGAGAGGAGAGGGGGAAGAGAGGAGAGGGGGAAGAGAGGAGAGGGGGAAGAGAGGAGAGGGGGAAGAGAGGAGAGGGGGAAGAGAGGAGAGGGGGAAGAGAGGAGAGGGGGAAGAGAGGAGAGGGGGAAGAGAGGAGAGGGGGAAGAGAGGAGAGGGGGAAGAGAGGAGAGGGGAGCCAAGAAGAGAAGATAGCCGAGAAGAGAAGGCCGAGTAGAGAGAAGAGAGCCGAGAGGAGAAGGGAAAGAGAGCCGAGAGGAGAAGGGAAAGAGAGCCGAGGAGGGAAGGGAAAGAGAGCCGAGGAGGGAAGGGAAAGAGAGCCGAGGAGGGAAGGGAAAGAGAGCCGAGAGGGAAAGGGAAAGAGAGCCGAGAGGGAAAGAGAAAGAGAGCCGAGAGGGAAAGAGAAAGAGAGCCGAGGAGGAAAGAGAAAGAGAGCCGAGGAGGAAAGAGAAGAGAGCCGAGGAGGAAAGAGAAGAGAGCCGAGGAGGAAAGAGAAGAGAGCCGAGGAGGAAAGAGAAGAGAGCCGAGGAGGAAAGAGAAGAGAGCCGAGGAGGAAAGAGAAGAGAGCCGAGGAGGAAAGAGAAGAGAGCCGAGGAGGGAAGAGAAGAGAGCCGAGGAGGGAAGAGAAGAGAGCCGAGGAGGCAAGAGAAGAGAGCCGAGGAGGCAAGAGAAGAGAGCCGAGGAGGCAAGAGAACAGAGCCGAGGAGGCAAGAGAACAGAGCCGAGGAGAGAGTGGAGAAGAGAGCCGAGGAGAAGAGAGCGGAGAGAAGAAGAGAGGAGAGCCAAGAAGAGAAGATAGCCGAAAAGAGAGGAGAAGAGGGCCGAGTAGAGAGGAGAAGAGAGCCGAGAAGAGAGGAGAAGAGAGCCGAGAAGAGAGGAGAAGAGAGCCGAGAAGAGAGGAGAAGAGAGGAGAGCCGAGTAGAGAGAAGAGAGCCGAGAAGATAAGATAGCCGAGTAGAAAGGAGAAGAGACCTGAGAAGAGAGCCGAGAAGAGAGAGGAGAAGAGAGAGGAGAAGAGAGCCGAGAAGAGAGAGGAGAAGAGAGCCGAGAAGAGAGAGGAGAAGAGAGCCGAGAAGAGAGAGGAGAAGAGAGCCGAGAAGAGAGAGGAGAAGAGAGCCGAGAAGAGAGAGGAGAAGAGAGCCGAGAAGAGAGAGGAGAAGAGAGCCGAGAAGAGAGAGGAGAAGAGAGCCGAGAAGAGAGAGGAGAAGAGAGCCGAGAAGAGAGAGGAGAAGAGAGCCGAGAAGAGAGCAGAGGAATGAGGAGAGAGCGAAGAAGAGAGAGGGGAAGAGAGCCGAGAGAAGAAGAGAGGGGAGCCAAGAAGAGAAGATAGCCGAAAAGAGAGGAGAAGAGGGCCGAGTAGAGAGAAGAGAGCCGAAAAGAGAGCCAAATTATTTCTTGTGTCCCCTCTGTGGAGATCCCCTCCAGCATAAAATGTATCCCAGTGTCCCCAGAACAGGAAGTGGAGGGGATCTTCCAGTGGGGTCACCTCCTCTCACTTCCTGCTGAGCCCACATGACCAGAAGTCCGGGGAAGTCTCCTCTCCATTATAGAAGCTAAATAAAGTTTGTCTTTCTGTGTAGAAGAGATGATGGGACCCAGACAGGAGGGGGGGCCCCGGGGGTCACCTCACTGGGGAAGAGTAGGGGGTCAGTGTAACCACGTGACCGTCCCCCTCTCACCATATCCCAGTCAGGGTCCACCTCACCGCACACAGGTGGGCTCTGGCCGGGGACCCCGGGATACTCAGGGCTCCATGGCGGTGGTCCCTATTTCCCCGGTGAAGGTCTCCCTCTTACCCGTTGCCCGTGTCGCCGGTCCCCTCACACTCCGCTCCTCCTCGGTCTGCTCATCTATCAGCCACCACTCTCCTCACACAACACACATTCCCCGTGCAACGTGACAACGCCACGCCCACCCGCGTCCCATTGGCCCGCCAGCCCGTGCCGCCGAAGATCGATTGGCCGGAGGGGCGGGGCCGGGAAGGATTGTGACGAGCAACCATTGGTGCGGCAGAGAGTCACCTGGCCGGGCACGTTACATAACAGCTGAGCGCCGAAGGAGGAAAGGGGGCGGGGAGATGTGTAAGGGGGGCAGGCCCAGTGTCACGCGGAAAGGACCGCCCACCCAAGCTGAGGCTGCATGGAGGGGTGCCGAGACCGGAGCTAGGAAGTGCGGGGATACAGTACATGGAGTCTGCTAGGAGAGGAGAGGGGGGGGGACGCAGGACCTGTCACCTGGGGGCTCTGCTCAGAGCATGACTTACAACCAACAGTTTATATACAAATTATTATATTTATTATTATATCTTTAAATATTACTATATGTTTTATTATTGTTATATTTTATTTTTATTATTTTTTATTATTAATATAATACATTTTTTATTTTTTTAAGTAGTATTTTTTTTTTATTATTATTTTTTGTTTTTATTATTGTTTAATTTTTATTATTATTAATATAATAATACATTTTTTAAAGTAGTATAATTTTTTTCATTATATTTATTATTATTGTTATGTTTTATTGTTATATTTTATTTTTATTATTTTTTATTATTAATAATATAATACATTTTTTATTTTTTTAAGTAGTATTTTTTTAATTATTATTATTTTTTGTTTTTATTATTGTTTAATTTTTATTATTATTAATATAATAATACATTTTTTTCAGTAGTATTTTTTTCATTATATTTATTATTATGTTATATTTTATTTTTATTTAATTTTTATTATTATTAATATAATAATACATTTTTTAAAGTAGTATAATTTTTTTCATTATATTTATTATTATTGTTATGTTTTATTGTTATATTTTATTTTTATTATTTTTGTTTAATTTTTATTATTATTAACATAATAATACATTTTTAAGTAGTATGAATTATTAACAATAATTATTAGTAGTATTAATTATTAATATAATAATACATTTTTAAGTAGTATTATTTTTTCATTATATTTATTATTATTGTTATTATTATGTTTTATTATTGTTATATTTTATTTTTTTTTTATTATTATTATTATATGTTTTTTTATGTCGTTTTTTTATTATATTATTATTATTATTATTTTTATTATGTTATTTTTTTTAATTATTTATTATATTTTTATTATTAATAATAATACATTTTTTATTTTATTTTATTTTTTTTTTTTAAGTAGAGTCCCTGCAGAATAAAAAAGGTGGTTATTGCAAATTTCTTTTATGCGGCGTGATATTTGCACTGAGATGTTTTAAATGAAAAATCTCCAGGGGGGGAAAAAAAAATTTCTTGACTGTAAAAGTGCGCACAGAATGCCCGATTTCTTGATAAAATATTAACCCCTCACCCTCCGGAGAACAAGCACACCTCCCAACCTTCTGAGATGAGAACGATGACAACTATCAGCAAAAGGATGCAGGCATAGGACACACCCCTTGCCAACTCCCCCCTACCACTTGCCCTCCAAAGGATTCCCCACCTCCCCCCCCCGACCAGGCCATTTTGTTTGTGTTAAGGTGCTGCATTGCTTTAACTGACAATTGCGCGGTCATGCAACACTGCACCCAAATGCATCATCCTAGTCTCAGGTTCTCAATTTATGGTAAATAGCAAATATGCTAATTAGATACATTGCTCTCCCTAACTTAAAATAGTTTGGACCATGCTATTTTAAGTTAGGGAGAGCATTGTATCTAATTAGCATATTTTCTACTTATCAAAAATTGGGAATTTGAGACTAAGATGATGCATAGTTTATAAAATAACATCACATCAGAGTCTCTGAATGACATCACAGGTCCCCCCACCTGGGGGAGAGAGAAAATATGCTAATTAATCCAATGCTCTCCCTAATTTAAAATGGTATGGTCCAAAATCATCATTATTCATGTAAGTGGTGGGAAGGGTGATCTGTGGGTGTCCTATCCAACAAACCAAGATGAGCATCCAGGAAAGTAGCATCCAGGAAAGTCTGCAAACCAGTGCTCCCTGAGTAGATGTCCTCAGGGGTGCCACTAGTGAGACCCCACAGTGTGAAGATGGCACAAGGTCACTGTGTTTTCACTCTTTTTGCACAAGTGCTCTTCGGACCAGGCCTTTTGGCTAGGATCAGGGCAATTTTTGCTACGGGCCTCGGGGCCTGGTCTGTGCACTATTTGGCACGTCCACTTTTTTATTTTCTATTTATTTAATTGATTACACTCCCACGTTTTGTTACTTTTGTGTGTGTTTTCACAGGATGGAGGGTGTGGGTCCTAGGGGGAGGATGTGTGGCCTTTTGGTTCCTTCCTCCCCTGATCCCTAGGGGGTTTTCTCTTTGGGAGAGCCCCCTGACCGAGTACTGGGTATCCGGCTTTGGCTGGACACAAGGAACGGTGGTCCACCAGGCCTTTTGGCCAGGAGGACCAAATTTTTTATTTTTTAAATCCGCAAACGTGCAACTATAACGAAAAAACCCGTAAGTGTTCACAAAAAATGTGCAAGTGCAAAACACCACACGAAAAAGTGTCCTACCCCTAAAGGGGCTTGGACCGCTTACCCTGATCCCCCGGGGCACGAAGCTCCTGACGGGGACAAGGTTCCCAATTGGTCCTCCTGGCCAAAAGGCCTGGTGGACCACCGTTCCTTGTGTCCAGCCGAAGCCAGACACCCAGTACTTGGTCAGGGGGCTCTCCCGAAGAAGGGCCCCCTAGGGATCAGGGGAGGAAGGAACCAAAAGGCCACACATCCTCCCCCTAGACTTCAGGGTAGGCCCGAGGACCCACACCCTCCATCCGTGAAAACACACACATAAGTAACAGAAAAAGTGACAAACGTGGGAGGTGAAATAAATTAAATAAATAGAAAATAAAAAAGTGGTACCGTGCCAAATTGTGCACAGACCAGGCCCTGAGGCCCGTAGCAAAAATTGCCCTGGACTTAGCCAAAAGGCCTGGTCCTTAGGGCGCTGTGCAAAAAGCGGTGAAAAACAGTGGCCATGTGTCATCTTCACACCGTGGGGTCCCACACCCAAGTGTTACTAGTGACACCCCTGAGAGCCTCTTCCTCAGGGGACACTGAGTTTGCGGACTTTTTGCGTCCCCAGCCCCTGGCCAGACCAAGGTAGATCCGTCCAAATCAGGAGGTACTGGGTCTTTCCAGTCTTCCCAGAGGAATTACTCCCAAGGCCCCAGAACGAATCATGGCGCTCCCTGGTTTCTGTCCCTCCGGTACTAGCCTTCCGGACCCCCATCATACCAGTGAGGGTACTATACAACAGCCATCCCCGCAAAGCTAGAATGGCCGGGAGCACCCCCACTGGACACTGATAAGAACAGATTTTTTTTTTTTTCATTCTTTTATTTAGAAAATTTCAAAGTAAATATACAAAGTAATCACAGTCTTTACCATTTTACAGGTATCATCAGACAAAAAACAAAGAAAATACATCACAAAATCAGGAAATTTTTCCTTCAAAATATACAAAGAATATGCAAAAGGTATAATGAAAATTTTACATAAAAATAAATTTGAATAAAACAAAATACACACAATAAATCAAAAAAAGTACAACAATATCTTGTCATATTTCATATTTGTCTGTTTCTTTTTTTCCAGCACACACCAGAATACACATTATACAAGCCGTAAGGCCAAATTACATGCGTAGCATATTGATATATATATGCAAATATATACAAAAACAGGAAAATTTCCATTTCCAGCAATATGTGATGCCGCAAAGTTCCAAGGTGTACATCCAAGAAAGACTCTGTCCCTTCACAACTGACCCTCAAAACTAGACAGAGACCATCTAGCCGTCCCTCAATGGTACTGTCCCTCCATCAGTCATGTCACCTAAGACAAAAAAGGGGAAAACGTAAGTTTCATCTTCATTTAACATGTAAAGATACAAAGACAAAAACCATCTAGTTTTAATATCTTCACAAAAAAACCCAAGCCACAAGGCTCACAGTGAATTCCAGACTTTTGAACACCACCAGGCTCTAGACACCTTCAGACTGAAAAAGAAGGGGGAAACGTCAAACTTCCTGCAGCTCACGGAGAGAGAGATATTCCCATTACACCAGGATCCATCTCTTCCACGAAGCGAACTTCCAAATCTCGTTTGCTCTAGCTGCACCCAACTTCTTGCAATCAAGGTACCCATAGTTATACACCCGTCCACGGACCATGGCCACACAATCACGCACACTCAACACCTCTTTCTTAAATAACAAAATATTTCGTACGTCCCACAAGCATTCCTTCACACAATTCACTAACATCCATAAAACTCTCCCATCATTCTTCCCCAACTGCCATAAACCAAACATCTCATACGTCACCCCTTTCACTCCCACCAACCCCTCAATCATACCCCCCAAACATCTCCACACCTTCACCGCATACCTACACTTCCAAAACACATGCTCAACACTTTCTATCCCCACACAACCTCTCCTCGGACACCTCTCAGTCGCACACATCCCACGCCGTCTCTGAAACATCCTCACAGGCAAACACTTATGCACCCCCATCCATGCGATATCCTTCTGACGATTATCTAACTCCCGATGACACACGTTCTTCCATACTTTCTCACATTCCACTGACCTCAAACCACCTATCCCTTCCATCACCTCATTCTCATCCAACCTCTTACATATCTTCTTGCAATCACTCCACATATCTTTCGCTATCCCATTCAACGCAAATTTTTCAGCTCCTTTCGCAATTTTTAAGTAAAACCAAGGTGCCCTAAAACACACCAGTTTTCTCAATTCCACCTCGTACCAACCCAACTTACGCAACACACTTCCAGCACAATACTTGGTCATGCATCCTGCCACACTCTCCTTCTCACTCAAACGCACACACATACTCACATACCTTACTAACAGCCATCTCTTAATCCACACCATTCCCTTCCCACCATTCATCTTACTTTTCATAACTTTCTCTCTCTTTAATTTTTCCGCCTTGGAAGACCAAAAAAATTGGAAAACCAATCTCTCGATCCTCCTCAGGACCTTGTCCTGGGCCGGAAAAACACTATATAAGAACAAAAAAATTGGCATCAGTACCGCCTTGGCCACCAGCACCTTACCTTCCAAAGTCAATGCCCTCAAAGACCAAAAAGCAATTCGCTTCTGAATCTTACCCACCACCTCTTCCCAACTTTCTCTCCCATACAAATCTCTTTCAAAACGCACACCCAACACTTTTATACTACCCATGCACACTCTCCAACCACACTGTCCAATCTCTCTCCAATCTCCAAAGAACTTACATTCGCATTTATCCAAATTAACCTTAAAACCGCTCCCCAAACAAAAAATATCCAATAACAACCTCACTCTTTTCAAACTTCTTACATCCCTACACACCACCATCACGTCATCCATATAGCCAATGATTTTCAACATTCTCCCACCACTTCCAGGAATCACCACACCATTCACACACTTATCTTTCGCAATCATTCTAATCAAAGGCTCAGTCACGCAGACAAACAAAACCGGAGACAAGGGACACCCCTGTCTCACTCCTGATCTAACATCCACATCCTCAGTCAACCAACAATTCACCTGCACTCTACTCCGGATCCCAGCATACAAACTCTTTATCCATCCAATCATCCTCTCAGGCACCCCCATTCTCTCCAAAACTTTCCACATAAAACCATGCACCACTCGATCATACGCTTTCTCGAAATCTATCGTTGCAACAGCCGCTACCTGCTTACGCTCTCTCACATCCCATAATGTATCCCTCAAACAAACCAGACTCTCACTTATCATCCTCCCAGGTACCGCACACGCTTGCTCTTCACCCAACATTCCTTCAATCACCCCTTTCAACCTATTAGCAGTGACTTTGGCGATTAATTTGTAATCAACATTTAGGAGAGAAATAGGTCTCCAATTTTTTAGGTCTCTTTTTTCACCTTTTTTATGTATTAAGATAATTAAACTTTCAGTCATACTTTCTGGTACTATCCCATCCTTCAATACTTGCACACACATTCTATACACCCATCCTCCAATCATATCCCAGAACACATTATAGTACTCAGCCGGCAAACCATCCAAACCAGGCGTCTTCCCATTCTTCATTTCTTTCAAACTCCTCTCAACCTCACTCAAAACAACATCCTCTTCCAAAACCTCTCTATCCTCCCTCTCCAAACACTTTTCCACACTCTCCAACACATCCTCTTCCGCACTCATATCTGTTTCTTTCTCCGCAAACAACTTCCCATAAAACTTCCACACCTCCTCTTTCACGCTCTCATTACCACTCACCTCCTGCCCATCCTCATCCAATACAGACATCAACTCACTCTTGCCACCATACACTTTTTTGAAAAAGAACCTCGTACATTTTTCATCGAGTTCTTGCACCGCAGCTTTTGCCTGTGCCTTAATTGCTTTACCTTTTGTTACCATAAATTTCCTAATTTTTTCTTTTGCCTCTGCCACTTCCTCATTCACACTCTCACCCCATTCTCTCCTCCTCTCCAAACATTCCAATCTCCTCTGCCACCATTCATACTCCTCTCTCGCTTTCCTCACCCTCTCACATCCCTTCCTCACAAAAAAGGCCTTAGTTTTTGCCTTCACCCACTCCCACCACCCAACCACACTCTCAAAATCTAACAGCCGCTTCTCCCACTTCCCAAACAACACTCTATACTCATTCCGCACACATTCATCCTCCAACAACTCAACATTCAACTTCCACACCCCCTTACCATGTTCCCGATCCGACTCCACACTCACCCCACACGCAACCCGACCATGGTCCGTGAACGGTGCCCTCTGGATCGTATAATTCTCCACCTGGAATTCTCTAGATAAGAAACAGAAATCAATACACGACTGCGTATGATGGCTGGCAGAAAAACACATACATCCTCTCCCTTTCCCGGCATCACATAGCTTCAAATCCTCGCATATGTTCCTGAGGATCTTCCCAGACTTATCTACCCCCCCACCACCACCCTCACCCACCCCACACACCCCATCCCCACTCCCCCCACCACCACCAACACCACCCCCACCTCCCCCCCTTATCCCCCCAACACACCCCCTACCCCCACCCCTACCCCTCCCACCAAAACCCCTCTTCCTATCCCCGCCCTGCAAAATACAATTAAAGTCGCCTAAAATGGCTAACGGGTCTCTCCCAGTCAGGAAAAACCTTAAAGTTTCAAATAAAGAGATCCTTTCGTTTCTATTTACCGGAGCATACACATTTACAACCCTGAACACAAAACCGTCTACCTCTACTTTCAACAATAGAGCTCTGCCTCTAACGACATGAATCACCCCCAGAATTCTAAATCTCCACCCCTTAAATAGAATACCAACACCCTCGTTCTTTTTTGTCCCAATTGACCAAGCTGTCGGGCCATATGGCCAAATGTCCTTCTCAGGTTCTTCCAGGAGATTACATTCTTGGATGCAAAGGACATCGGATGACATCAGGGACAAGTAATTCATTACGGACGCCCTCCTCGGAGCTGACCGAAGTCCCCGAACATTCAGGGAGGAGAAACGAAGGTGCATGAAAGGAAAACAAAAGACACGTCAGTCAAAACATTTCATTTTTTTGCCTTTTTTTCCCGGGCCTTGGTCTGCTTTCCAGACCAAAGCCCCTCCCTCCTAATCCTGCTCCTTCTGGAGTCCCCCTCTACAGCAGCCGGCTTTCTAAAGCCCCTTGGATCCTGCAAGTTCTCTGAAGTGCTTGTGCTTGCAAGGGACTCAAAAGACTGAGATGAAGAGTCCGACTCCACATCCTCCTCCTTCCCACCAGAACTAGGAAACTCCTCAATCATTTGGGTCAGGACCACTACCGGCTGCTTCCGCTTAAGTGTTCCCAAAGACTGGTCCATCTCCTCCTCCTCACCTCTGCCCTCTACAGGCGCCTGACCTGATACCACCTCCTCAACCACCTGTGACTCTGCCACCACCATCACCTCCTCCCTGGGTTCGGGCCCTGGCTCCAGATGGACCACCCCTCCAGGATCTACCACAGGCATCTGCTCAAGTGCCGTCCCCCCAGCAAGTGGTGACTCAGCTTTTCTCACCACTTCCACCCTGGGTTCAGGCTCTGACTCCATTTGGGCCATCCCATCAGGCTCTAATACAGGCAGCTGATCCGGCTCTACTTGGACCACCCTTCCAGACTCCACCCCCTCAACAACCGGGGGCTCTACCACTACCGCCACCTCCTCCCTGGGTTCAGGCCCTGGGTCTGTCCCTGGTGTGGTTACTACACCCATGCCCTTGGCGGCTTCTGCATAAGATAGCACCCTCCTATCTCCACCACCACTCCCAGCACCACTCTCCATGCCGCGGGCAATCCCATCTACGGACGGGCATTGCTTAGCAAGGTGCCCCCCGCTACCGCACAGGTGACATTTTTTGCCCGCTGAGCACTCCGCCGTCCGGTGCCCGGTCTGGAAGCAATTACGGCATACCACTCCGGCCTCACAATGCTCCCTCGTATGGCCGAAAGCAAAGCAATTGCGGCAAAACTGCGGCTGGCCTGGATACCATAAGACACCTCTATTGGCTCCAATAGAAAAAGTCTGGGGCGGATGAAGCGTGCCCCCGATCCCGCCGGCATCCTTCTTCAACTGGACCCAGTACTTGCGTTGGCCGTTGAACGTGCCGAAGATATTTGTTTGCATCACTCCTCCGGAAACCACTGAGCAGTATCTATGGAGAAAAGCTTTGATCTCCTCCTCTCGTACAAACGGGTTATAAAGTTGCACAGTCAGGGGCACCCGCTGTTTGGATTCACTTGCCAAAAAACAAACGTCCTTCAACAAAGGGTCATCTTCCTTTTCAGCTTTCCTCAGCAGGCAGGTACGTAGATCCCCCAAACGGAAGAAAGTGATGTCATAGAATCCACTTGCCAGAAAGGCTTGCACGCAAAAAATATTCTCGTGGGCGATACCCAACAGCTCCATCAAGATCTTCTTCTGGACCACGTAAAGTCCGCATTCGGCCCTCCTGGCCTCTGGAATAATCACCCGAACGGTGTTTGGGGCATCCGGTGGGACGGGAGCCATCCCACTGCAACGAACAACCCTCCTTTACCAATCCCTGGGGAGAGGCTCAGGTAAGGTCATCATGACTCAGACGGGTTCGGGAAGCGCCACCCCCTATAGCAGCAAGTCACGCTTGGTATACGTGCCAAGGCCGAGGGCGCTGGTTCCCTACTACCTGCCTAATGACTACAACCCTAAGATCGCAGACAAAAGGCCGAGAAGCGATTTGGCCAGGAGGACCAAATGGGAACCTTGTCCCTGTCAGGCGCTTCGTGCCCTGGGGGATCAGGGTAGCGGTCCAGCCCCTTTAGGGGAAGGACAAAAGCACACCCCTAAGTGCACTTTTTCGTGTGGTGTTTTGCACTTGCACATTTTTTGTGAACACTTACGGGTTTTTTCGTTATAGTTGCACGTTTGTGGACTTAAAAAAAAAAATCCAGGAAAAAGTAGGGGTGTTCTGGGTGGGAAATCTGTTAGACAAATTTGCATATTTTGGAATAATCCTGTACTGTTTGAGCCATGGATTGGAGTATGCAAATTAGGGTGATCATGATGCTTTGCAATTGGATCAGAACACTCTCCCTAATGTTTAACAACAAAAGGAGTATGGCATATGGGAAAAAGACAAAATGGAAAAAAATACAATAGGTTTTAGTATGCAAATTAGGGTGACCGTGATCCTTCTCGGTTTGTACTAGTACTGTGTATTAGGATGCTATGGTTTCGGGGTAAGCGGCATTATGCATGACGTGTTGGTCTGGGGATCAGTCCGCCACGCACAGCACGTCAGGCATCATACCGCTGAGTGAATGTACTTATTTATTGGTTGAATGATCCTTCTTGGTTTTCTCTTCGGGAGAACCCCCTGGCCAAGTACTGAGTGGCTGGCTTCGGCTGGCCACAAGGAACAGTGGTCCGCCAGGCCTTTTGGCTAGGTGGACCAAATGGGAACCTTGTTCCTGTCAGGAGCTTCGTGCCCCGGGGGATCAGGTTAGAGGTCCATCCCCTTCGGGGGAAGGACAAAGTACACCCCTAAGTGCACTTTTTTGTGTGGTGTTTTGCACTTCCACGTTTTTTGTGAACACTTATGGGTTTTTTTGTTTTTCGCACGTTCGCGGACTTAAAGAAAAAAATGATCCTTCTCGGCCTTTTGGCTAAGATCAAGTGTAGTATCTGTTCTTATCAGTGTCCAGTAGGGGTGCTCCACGGTCATTCTAGCTTTGCGGGGATGATTGGTTGTATAGTACCCCTGCTGATAGGATGGGGGTCCTGATGGCTAGTACAGGCTGGAACAGAAACCGAGGCGCCCACAGGCTGTTGGGGCCCGGGAGTAATTCCCCCTGGAAAACCGGAGGGGCCCAGTTCCTCCTAATTTGAACGGATCTACCTTGTCTGGCCAGGGGCCGGGAAGGCAGAAAGTCCACGAACCAGTGCCCCCTGAGTGGTCACCTCAGGGGTGCTCTTAGTAACACTTGGGTGTGGGACCCCAACGTGTGAAAAGGCACATGGTCACCGTGTTCAAACACTTTTCCTGCACTGCGCCTTTTAGGGCTGGGCCTTTTGGCTAAGTCCTGGGCAATTTTTGCTACGGGCCTCAGGGCCTGGCCAGTGCACAATTTGCACGGCCACTTATTTATTTTCTCCCACGTTTGTCACTTTTCACTTTTGTGTGTGTTTTATTTCTCACAGGATGGAGGGTGTGGGTCCTCGAGCCTACCCTGAAGTCTAGGGGGAGGATGTGTGGCCTTTTGCTTCCTTCCTTCCCTGTCCCGAGGAGGTTTTCTCTTCGGGAAAGCCCCCTTACCAAGTACTGAGTGGCTGGCTTCGGCTGGCCACAAGGAACGGTGGTCCGCCAGCCCTTTTGGCTAGGTGGACCAAATGGGAACCTTGTCCCTGTCAGGAGCTTCGTGCCCCGGGGGATCAGGGTAGAGGTCCATCCCCTTCAGGGGAAGGACAAAGCACACCCCTAAGTGCACTTTTTCGTGTGGTGTTTTGCACGTGCACGTTTTTTGTGAACACTTACGGGTTTTTTGTTTTTCGCACGTTCGCGGACTTTAAAAAAAAAAATATGCAAGCATCTCGACTTCCGTGTGTACTTCAGGTCTACACATATACACGCGGCACGTGGAATGTTGAGTAGAAGTCTAGGAAGCACTGACCTTTCTGCTAAATATTTTCCCTCATGTCTTCCACCCTAGCGAACCCCAATAGGCGAAAACGGGGGGTCTCCAAACTTTTTGAGCAAAGGGCCAGTCTGTTCTCTTCCAGGCTTTGCGGGGGGGCCAGATTGTGACCAGTAATGTCCCGGCAGCGGTGGAAGAAAACAATGCCCCATCATCGGTTTCATTTGGAAGAGTAATGCCCTATGGGCCAAGTGAAGGCAAGCAAAGGGCCAGCTTGGAGACCCCGGGGCCAAAAGAATGATTCCAGAAACAGGATCAGGTCCTAGACAACCCAGCACGGTTCCTTCATCGGTGGCGGCAGTTCCTAAAAAGGAGCCAAGTGGCGCAACATCACTCTACATGGACTTCAGTGGATTGCAGCAACGTCAACAGTTAATAGCTAAGCTGTCAGTAATTTTACTGACATGTGTGAATAAATTCCTGGCATGTCACAATATACGGCAACAGCTTCACCTTTTAAAAACAAGCTCTGCCTTTTCTTATTAAAAAGCCATTCTTGGAGCACCAGCTCAGTGATTTTTCCTAGGCTGAGGTCATCAATCTGCTTCATTTCTTCAGTCTCCACAAAACAGAATTGAAAAGAATAGTATAGAACAGGGGCGGACTGACCATTTGGAAACTTGGGCACTGCCCGAGGGCCCGGGGTCAGTAGGGGGCCCCATAAGATGCCCCTGGTACCTTTTTCATAGGCTTTTTTGAGTTTGGGCAAGGACACAGGGGCCCCATGATCCCCTATTGCCCGGGGGGCCCCATGAGTTGTCAGTCCGCCCCGGTATAGAAAATAAAAGAATAGAATATAAAAAAGAATAGAATATAACCATCTTCAGAAAATCGAATTTCGAATACAGTAGAATGTATTTGAATAGAATAGAAAAGAATAGAATAGAAGACTATAGAAATAAAATAACCATTTTCCGAAATTCTAATTTTGAAAAGAATAAATTCGAACTGGATTCAAATTTTCCGAATTCGGTCAATTCGACTGAATTCTGAGAAGTTTAAATGAATAAATTAAACAAATTCCGAAAACAAACTAAACAAATGATTTAAATAACGAATTGAAATGAAACAAATGTTTTTGTTCTACACGTGTCTACGGGGCTCCCCCTATAATCTTCATATGTCCCGCTGCCTCCACTTCAGGTTACCCATTTCTTAGGATCCTGGAATGGATAGGTCGGCTTTGGCACACCCTTTTGTTCTCGTGAACGATTTGGGTCCTAAGCACTGACTGGTCCTCTTTAAGGTGTCAGGCAGCATTGTATGTTGCAAGGGATTCTTTATTCAAAATTCTCACTTTTTTTTTGCAGTTGTCACAAAAAACATTCTTTTTTTAAAAAAAAAAAAAAAAGGTGTGAGTGTCCTCTTAAGGCTGTGAAGGGAAGCAAAACCTGTTAATTGGGATTTTGATCAGGAGGGGAGAATGTCATGTGGATTCTTCTATTATATACAAACCACAAAGACAAGCAGATATCCTTTCGTTGCCATCAGCTCAGTGAGCAATGACATGGGGGTGCTGCAGACATGACATGGGGGTGCTGCAGTACGCACTGCGACACTAAACGAGGAGCTAGGAGCCATGCTGCGGGAGGCGAGTGATAGAAGGTAACTCCACTTTTGCGGGAAAAAAAACCAAAAAAATTATAGCATATACAATTGAAACACAAATCAAGTATACACTATATTGCCAAACGTATTGGGCCCGCCCCCCCAAATCATGTGATTCAGGTGTTCCAATCCCCTCCATGGCCACAGGTGGATACAATCATCCCCTAGGCATGCAGACGGCTTCTACAAACATTGGTGAAAGAATGGGTCCCTCTCAGGAGCTCAGTGACTCCAAGCGTGGTCCCGTGATAGGTGGCCACCTGTGCAATAAGTCCATCCGTGACATTTCCTGGCTACTAAATATTCCACGCTCAACTGTTAGTGGGGTTATAACAAAGTGGAAGCAACTGGGAACAACAGCCACCAAGTGGTAGGCCACGTCACATGACGGTGGGGTAAGCGCATGCTGAAGCGCACAGTGCACAGATGTCACCAACTGTCTGCAGAGTCAATAGCTAAAGACCTCCAAACTTGGTGTGACCTTCAGATGAGCCCAACAACAGTGCATAGAGAGCTTCATGGAATGGGTTTCCATGGCCGAGCAGCTGCATCCAAGCCTTCCATCACCAAGTGCAATGCAAAGCGTCGGATGTAAAGCACGCCGCCACTGAACTCTAGAGCAGTGGAGATGTGTCCTCTGGAGTGACCAATCACGCTTCTCTGTCTGGCAATCCGATGGATGTGTCTGGGTTTGGCGGTGGCCAGGAGCACGGTATTTGCCTGAATGCATTGTGCCAAGTGTAAAGTTTGGTGGAGGGGGGATTATTGTGTGGGATTGTTTTTCAGGGGTTGGCCATGGCCCCCTAGTTCCAGTGAAGGGAACTCTTAAGGCGACATTTTGGACAATTTCATGCTCCCAACTTTGTGGGAGGAGTTTGGGGATGGCCCCTTCCTGTTCCAACATGACTGCGCACCAGTGCACAAAGCAAGGTCCATAAAGACATGGAGGAGCCAGTTTGGGGTGGAGGAACTTGACTGGCCTGCACAGAGTCCTGACCTCAACCCCATAGAACACCTTTGGGATGAATTAGAGCGGACACTGCGAGCCAGACCTCCTCCCCCGACATCAGTGCCTGACCTGACAAATGTGCTTCTGGAAGAATGGTCCAACCTTCCCATAGACACCCTCCTAAACCTTGTGGATGGCCTTCCCAGAAGAGTTGAAGCTGTTATAGCTGCAAAGGGCGGGGCCAACTCAATATTGAACCCTACGGACTAAGACTGGGGGGCCATTAAAGGTCATGTGCGTGGAAAGGCCGGCCGACCAATATTTTTAGCTCCTTCCCCCTCTCTCCACCCTGAAAAGATCCCCCTGTGTGCCCACAGCAGCAGGTGGGAGGAGGAGGGAGAAAAGCCAGCAGGGGGGGCACACAGGCGGGCAGCAGGGGGGATCAAAGCCTGGACTGGGAGGGTGACGGGTACAATGGGGGTTTAATTATTGGCACTGATCCTCTGTGCGTCTTTTTCTTGCAGCAGGGCAGGAGGGAAGGAGAAGCCGAATTTAGACCTCATGCACACTGGGCATTTTTGCAGCTGTTGCATTGGGCATCAGGCATTTTTTTCTACAGCCAGTAAACTCCCCAGCAGGGGCGGACTGACCATTTTGAAACTCGGGCACTGCCCGAGGGCCCGGGGTCAGTAGGGGGCCCTATGGGATGCCCCTGGTACCTTTTTCATAGGCTTTTTTGAGTTTGGGCAAGGACACAGGGGCCCCATGATCCCCTATTGCCCGGGGGGCCCCATGAGTTGTCAATCCGCCCCTGCTCCCCAGTATGTTATCCTATGTGTCTATGCACACAGAGGCTTTTATCAGCGTTTTTGCCAGGAGTGTTTTCAGGCTGGAAAAAAAAACAGGAGTGTTTGAAAATGAGTATTTCCAGCTGTAAAAAAACACTGAAAAACGCGTCTATCCGACTTTTATGAGCGTTTTTGAGCCTCAAGCTATTTTCGGAGTAAAGTTTTGCTAAAAACCGCAAATGCTGAAAAACGCTAATGCAAAAATGCTAAAAAAATGCAACAAAACTTACGCTTTTAACGCAGCATTCTGCAGCTAACACTACTAGTGTTTTTATAATGTCCAATGTGCACGAGGCGAGCTGCTGCAGGGAGACAAACACAGAGGATCAGTTCCAGTAATCAAGCCCCCCATCACACCCATCACCCTCCCTAACCACAACCAATTCTCTCAGATGCTGAAGCCCCATACAGGAGGACCGGTGGTACCCCCTTATCGGTGGCCTGGCTGCAGTGACCCCTCTAGTGATATAGAGATCTATATAGAGGGATCGGGACCTCCTTCCTCCTGCCGGTGACCCCTCTGGTGAAGATCTATATAGAGGGATCGGGACCTCCTTCCTCATCTGGTGACCCCTCTAGTGATATAAAGGTCTATATAGAGGAATCAGGATCTCCTTCCTCCTGCCGGTGACCCCTCTGGTGAAGATCTATATAGAGGGATCAGGACCTCCTTCCTCCTGCCGGTGACCCCTCTAGTGATATAAAGGTCTATATAGAGGGATCGGGACCTCCTTCCTCATCTGGTGACCCCTCTAGTGATATAAAGATCTATATAGAGGGATCAGGACCTCCTTCCTCCTGCCGGGGACCCCTCTAGTGATATAAAGGTCTATATAGAGGGATCGGGACCTCCTTCCTCATCTCGTGACCCCACTAGTGATATAAAGATCTATATAGAGGGATCAGGACCTCCTTCCTCCTGGTGGTGACCCCTCTAGTGATATAAAGATCTATATAGAGGAATCAGGACCTCCTTCCTCCTGCCGGTGACCCCTCTAGTGATAACTAAAGATCTACATAGAGGAATCAGGACCTCCTTCCTCCTACCGGTGACCCCTCTAGTGATATAAAGATCTATATAGAGGGATCAGGACCTCCTTCCTCCTGCCGGTGATCCCGCTAGAGATACAAAGATCTATATAGAGGGATCAGGACCTCCTTCCTCCTGCCGGTGACTCCTCTAGTGATATAAAGATCTATATAGAGGAATCAGGACCTCCTTCCTCCTGCCGGTGATCCTGCTAGAGATATAAAGATCTATATAGAGGAATCAGGACCTCCTTCCTCCTGCCGGTGATCCTGCTAGAGATATAAAGATCTATATAGAGGGATCAGGACCTCCTTCCTCCTGCCGGTGATCCTGCTAGAGATATAAAGATCTATATAGAGGAATCAGGACCTCCTTCATCAAAATATCAAATACTTATCTTACTCACTGAACTGCAACTCCATTTATAACATTTGTATCGGGTGTTTTTTTCTGGGTTTTTGGTTGATACGCTGTCTCTATCAGGGGCGGACTGACCATTTGGAAACTCGGGCACTGCCCAAAGGCCCAGGGTCAGTTGGGGGCCCCATGAGATGCCCCTGGTACCTTTTTCATAGGCTTTTTTGAGTTTGGCCAAGGACACAGGGGCCCCATGATCCCCTATTGCCCGGGGGCCCCATGAAGTGTCAGTCCGCCCCTGGTCTCTATCATATAAAATACACCTATGATAACATTTATAGACCCTTCATTTCTTTGTAAGTGGGAAAACGTACAAAACTTACAGGGGACCAAATCATTATCTTCCTCACTGTATGAATCCAGAGCTGCAATCATTTGTATCTTATGCAGTATGTTTGCCTGGAGTTCCGCTTTAAGTTGTCTTCTCCAGAATCCTTCTCTGCTCCTGAATATTCCATTGCCCCGTGGTTAGGTTGTAATAACAAGCTTCTCTTTTTCGCTGCTTACTCATCGATAATGGTCGCTCTCCAACCGCTGTGCAGAATCCGAGGTGACCAGAGCCTATTACAGGCAGGACATTGATCTATTGTTGGAGGGGTATTCCTGTATTCTAGTCCACGCTTCTGCCCATCATCCACCTCCGCAATCAAATAATTGTTTCCGATCTCAATTCTTTCTAATAACTTATTCTCCCATTTGTAACGGGGTGATGACGCAAGACCAGAGTTTTCATTTGTGAGGAGAAGCCATGCTGTTTCATAATTTATGACAAAAGACATTTATATTCAAATACTGACGGATTGTGTCATTCGTCCAAATTAGAGTCTTTTCACGCCGCGATGACAGTGATCGGGGATCGGAGCTGTGACAGGGTGCAAAGGTGGAAAACATCACTCCTCGATGGTAATTACTCTTCCGCTAGCCTGGGAAGAGCATTAACACTTCAGTGAGGGATGGATGGGAAGCTGATGGTGCTCGCTCCACACAGGAGACTCATGAGAAAAATGGCAGATGATGGAAAAACACAACAATGGTTTGGGTGCAAATGACCGAGAACTTGGCTAAAAGGCTGCCGAACTAGTGCCAAAAAACGAGAGAGGAGGCAGAGAGCTTGAGTGAGCTTCCCTTTAGTCCTCATACATACAGGACGTCTTAAAAATGCTCCTCGGCAGCAACGTTTTGGCAGAAAAAAAACGCCCGACACTTGTCTTTGACCAGGTTCTCTTAGCTATACGTATTTTATTTGCAGGGTTGACATCTATGGGCCTCAGTGGCCACCTATGGGACATCTATGGGCCTCAGTGGCCACCTATGGGATATCTATGGGCCTCAGTGGCCACGCATGGGACATCTATGGCCCTCAGTGGCCACCTATGGGACATCTATGGGCCTCAGTGGTCAACTATGGGCCTCAGTGGCCACCTATGGGACATCTATGGGCCTCAGTGGCCACCTATTGGAAATCTATGGGCCTCAGTGGCCACCTATGGGACATTTATGGGCCTCAGTGGCCATCTATGGGACTTCTATGGGCCTCAGCGGCCACCTATGGGACATCTATGGGCCTCAGCGGCCACCTATGGGACATCTATGGGCCTCAGCGGCCACCTATGGGATATCTATGAGCCTCAGTGGCCACCTATTGGACATCTATGGGCCTCAGTGGCCACCTATGGGACATCTATGGGCCTCAGTGGCCTTCTATGGGCCTCAGTGGCCACCTATCGGACATCTATGGGCCTCAGCTGCCACCTACATGCTCCACAATATTTTCCACCTGGGAGCAAACAACAGGGGGATCCATGGCCACTTAGGTGGTACTGCAGGTATTGATGGGCTACATGTTCAAGTCAAACGTTAGTTCACCCGTCGCACCCCACAATGCACTTCACCCTGACAGTGCATTGTGATTGGCCAAAGCGTATTATGACAGCGTATGATGATGTCACAAGGGGGTGGGGTGACCTGGCCCCCTTGTGACTTCATCACAGTATTTCAGAACTGCCATTCTGGCACAGCTGTCAGACTGCAGAAGCCAGCGTCAAGGGCAGAGCATTTTCTTTTTTCAGGTCGGCAGTGGTGGCGGGCATCGTGATTGACGTTGGATCTAGTTTGGGGAACATTTTTTTATTTTTGTTTTTAAGAAAGGACTTGTCAAAAACTGTCTCTTGTCATTTTTTACACTACACTTTTTTTTGTGAATGAATAGGGGTACCATGCACCCCATACTCATTCACATAGTGGGTGGGATCTGGGGGCCCCATTGTTAAAGGGGGATTTCAGATTCCGATAAGACCCCCGCCTGCAGACCCCCACAACCACCGTCCATGGTGGTGGTGAAGAGCCCCCTGTCTTCATCAAGATGGGGACAAGGTGCTTTGGGGGGGACACCGCGAAATAGTAAAAGTGATGATTGTCTCAGTCTTGCTTCCTAGACCTCCACACAGAACCGCTAGTGTCACAAATTGGTTCAACCCCGTGTCAGATGTATGGCGTCCATAGAAAATAAAGGCACCCCTTGTAAAGGAAGCAGAAGCATTGACATTGAGGGAGGGAGAGCGCTCTGTATGTATGTGGGAAGTATTATAATAGTGACTCATGTCTATTACTGACAATAAAGACAAACATCATGATCCTATTGCAGCTTCCCCTCTCCGATCGCTGCAGAATGTCTATATTTCATGCGTTTCTATGTAATGACATCACTGTGAAGACACTTGTGATGCCAACCTGTGCTCAATGCTTTGAAACCCAGTTTGGAGTTACTGCACCCTCTACCCAAACGTCACTCTCAACATGGCTCTACAAAACCTGTCATGGATTTTTAGCCACACGGGTCTCCTTCATTTAAATCAGTGGTCTCCAAACTGCGGCCAGATGCAGCCCTTTGCTTGCTTTTATCTGGCCCTGGGGGCACTGTTTCATCCACTGATACCAACAATGGGGCATAATTCCCTTCACTGACACCAATGATGGAGCACAATTTCTCTCAATGACACCAACAATGGGGCCCACTGACACCAATGAAGGGGCAATTTGCACTCTACTGAAACAAATGATGGGATGCTGTTCCTCCATATGACACCAATTATGGGGCACTATTCCTACCAATGATGCCAACCATGGGTCACAATTTCTCCCAATGGCAACAGTGGGGCCCAATGACACTGCTGATGGGGCACAATTCCTCTCAATGAAACCAACAATGTGGCACAATTCCTTCCACTGACACCAAATATGGAGCACCACTGATATCGGGACCTTTTCTACTCTCAAAGGTAAAGTCTGAAGGACAGTAAACTGGCCCTATGTCTAGAAAGTGTGGAGACCCCTGATCTAAATGATTTAGAAGTAGGAGAAATTGATGTGGAAAATATAAACAAAGTTTATCCCACCCAGATCAGCCATGTGTTCAGAATATGTAATAGTGCAGGAACTACCTTCAAAATTTGAGTCGTTCCATTACGGACAATAGGGTGCGACTTGTTTGAAACTGTCAAATCACATGACAAGTCGTACTGGCGTGAATCAGGGCGTAATCACTTCAGAAGGGCGTAAGAAATCAATTCCTTTTATCAGAAGGAAGAAATGATTTCCTGCCAGATAAAAAAACCTCTGAAGGCATTTCTTGTGACAGGGTCCATTTGGGTACATTTTAGAACAGTGGTGGTCAGCTTGAAAAGTATAGAGGGCCCGAGTCCTCCAAAGGGCTGCACAATAGCAGTGTATTTTTGCACCTCAGCACCCCAAAATTTTAGTTCTGCATTTTTTTGTACTGTGTCCCACTGAAGTTGGAGTACAGTAACCCCCAGCATTTGTGACAATAAGAAATGACAATACCCACCAGCATTTCTAACAACCCCCAGCATTGGTGTAAGTGGACGCAATTAAAACTCAGCACTACAGTGAGTTCAATAATAATTCCCAGCATTGGTGTCAGTAAATTTAATAATAACCCCCAGCATCGGTGTCAGTGAGTGTGATAATAAACCTCTGACATCGGATTCAGAGGGTGCAATAACCCCCAGCATCGGTGTCAGTGAGTGTGAAAATAAACCCCCGACATCGGATTCAGTGAGTGCAATAACCCCCAGCATCAGTGTAAGTGAATCACATAAAAAAAAACCCGACATCGGATTCAGCGAGTGCAATAACCCCCAGCATCGGTGTCAGTGAGTGTGATAATAAACCCCTGACATCGGATTCAGCTAGTGCAATAACCCCCAGCATCAGTGTTAGTGAGTGCGATAACCCCCGACATCGGATTCAGCGAGTGCAATAACCCCCAGCATCGGTGTCAGTGAATGAGATAATAAACCCCCGACATCGGATTCAGCGAGTGCAATAACCCCCAGCATCAGTGTCAGTGAGTGCAATAGTAAACCCTGCATTGGTGGTTAGTGTCAGTAAAGGTTAAAGTCATTACAAATTCTCATTTTTGTACATTACCTGCCACAAAATGTGCATTTATTATTTTTTCCCAAAAAGTGAACATATCCTTTAACAGCAGCAGGAGCCAATAGCTTCCGCAGCTGTCTATGAGCTAATGAGGAAGGTGAGAGCCAAGAAAGCCGATGCTCTCATGTACATCACTGGACCAGAATCAGGCTCAGGTAAGTATAAGGGGGACTGGGGGGGAAGCTGCATGCAGAAGGTTTTTTTACCTTAATGCAAAAAACCTTCTGTCTTTAGAACCACTTTAATCTTCCCGAAATAGGTGGTCCATGGCCATGAAAGTTACCTTCACCCCTCACATTGGTGGTTGGTGGCAGTAAAATCTAACCCCCCCCCCAAGGTATTGGTGGTCAAGGCAGTGAAAGTTAACCCTCCCATCCCCCCTATCGGTGATCACTTAGCCATCTCATGCTCCCATGCCGCTCTTTCTCCCCAGGCCAACATTTTGCTTGTACTGTGGGCCGAGATAACGCCACCCATAGTAAGTCTCTCTCATTCTGTGCTGGAGCACGGAGATCACTCCAGTGCTTGGCTCCCCACCTCCACTCTACTTTCTCTATGCTGCCTAATAGCCTATGTATTGAGCACTGGGGCCTTAGAACCTCTGCGTACTTTTCATCATACCTTTGATGCCGGGGCGTCCTTACTCCTTTTAAACCACTGAATATTTTATTGGTGCTAGATATAGGCTTTGTGCAGAACCCCCCCCCCCCCATCTGTTTCTTCTTCTCTCATATCTCCCCTTTCTACCAGAACCTTCTCTCCTTCAACTTACCATCCTCTCTACCACCCATTCACCCTACACAAAAAAAGAAACAATATCCACAAGAATAGGATGATCTTGATATCAAACCATTCTTTCAAAAACATTTTATTTAGAACAGCTAACAAGAACAGTAACGTTATTATTATTATTATTATACAGGATTTATATATTATTATTATACAGGATTTATATATTATTATTATACAGGATTTATGGCGCCAACAGTTTGCTCAGCACTTTACAATATAACGGGAGACAATACAGCAACAATACAGTTCAATACAAGAGGGATTGGAGAGCCCTGATCCTGGGAGCTTACAATCTAGAAGGGAGGGGCTGGTGGTACAAAAGGTAGTAACTGTGGGGGATGGACTGGTAGGAGGAGTAGAAGATTCCATTATTAACTGAGGGCAGGATAGGCTTCCCTGAAGAGAGAGGTTTTCAGAGATCGCCTAAAAGTGAGCAGAGTAGGCGATAGTCTGATAAATTGGAGTAGAGAGTTCCAGAGGATGGGGGAAGCTCTGGAGAAGTCCTGGAGACAAGCATGGGAGGAGGAGACAAGGGAGCTAGAGAGCAGGAGGTCGTGGGAGGAGCGGAGAGCACGGTTTGGGTGATATTTAGAGACAAGATTGGTGATGTAGTTTGGGGCGGAGTTATAAATGGGTTTATATGTTATTGTTAATGTTTTGAATTGTATCTGTTGGGCAATGGGAAGCCAGTGGAGGGATTGGCAGAGAGGGATGGAGGACACTGAGTGAAGGCCAGTGGAGGGATTGGCAGAGAGGGGTGGAGGACACTGAGTGAAGGCCAGTGGAGGGATTGGCAGAGAGGGGTGGAGGACACTGAGTGGAGGCCAGTGGAGGGATTGGCAGAGAGGGGTGGAGGACACTGAGTGGAGGCCAGTGGAGGGATTGGCAGAGAGGGGTGGAGGACACTGAGTGGAGGCCAGTGGAGGGATTGGCAGAGAGGGGTGAAGGACACTGAGTGGAGGCCAGTGGAGGGATTGGCAGAGAGGGGTGGAGGACACTGAGTGGAGGCCAGTGGAGGGATTGGCAGAGAGGGGTGGAGGACACTGAGTGGAGGCCAGTGGAGGGAATCGGCAGAGAGGGGAGGAGGACAGTGAGTGGAGGCCAGTGGAGGGATTGGCAGAGTGGGGTGGAGGACACTGAGTGGAGGCCAGTGGAGGGATCGGCAGAGAGGGATGGAGGACACTGAATGGAGGCCAGTAGAGGGATTGGCAGAGAGGGGTGGAGGACACTGAGTCTAGGCCAGTGGAGGGATTGGCAGAGGGGGTGGAGGACACTGAATGGAGTCCAGTGGAGGGATTGGCAGAGAGGGGTGGAGGACACTGAGTGGAGGCCAGTGGAGGGATTGGCAGAGGGGGGTGGAGGACACTGAGTGGAGGCCAGTGGAGGGATTGGCAGGGAGGGGTGGAGGACACTGAGTGGAGACCAGTGGAGGGATTGGCAGAGAGGGGAGGAGGACACTGAGTGGAGGTCAGTGGAGGGATTGGCAGAGAGGGGAGGAGGACACTGAGTGGAGGCCAGTGGAGGGATTGGCAGAGAGGGGTGGAGGACACTGAGTGGAGGCCAGTGGAGGGATTGGCAGAGAGGGGTGGCAGATACAGAACGTTTAGTGAGGTGGATGAGTCTGGCAGCAACATTCATGATAGACTGAAGAGGGGATAGCCTGCGATGAGGTCGGCCAATGAGGAGGGAGTTACAATAGTCACAGAATTCTATTGATATGAACTGCTACATAATTTTAGAACGACACAAAGTCATGTCGGGATTCCTCCTTTCCATTTGGTTTCCACAGATGACACTTCATGGAATCTGTACTTCTTGACATTGAGGCCTTCTAGGTATACGGTTCTCTTTCACTACATTATGTAAAGTGCTTTCGCAAACTTTTTTTTTTTTTGTAACTCTTCTTTTGGTAAAAACGATGGTACAGGGTTTAGCGGCGCTCCTGTAAGGGTACAATGGAATATGTAAGGTGATGTAATCGCTGTGTTGCTTCAGAACAAAAGTAAAAAGAATCATCTACATCATTTCAATGCATACAAATAATAATTAATACATAGATCCAGCGAATTAATTAAACTGCCCACCACGCTTGTTCTAAAATAACCTTTTGTCTTCCATTCGGATGCAGCGTTGGGAATTATTAACGAGGGCACTAGGCCACTTCCGGTACACAACGCATGCAATCGCTCCATAAAAAGAAAACTTTGTTTAGTTTGTTTAACAGTTGTCTGCCGGAAGTGAATAGTATACTATGGTGTCATTACCAGGGGCGGACTGACCTTTTGGAAACTCGGGCATTGCCCGAGGGCCCGGGGTCAGTAGGGGGCCCCATGAGATGCCACTGGTACATTTTTCATAGGCTTTTTTGAGTTTGGGCAAGGACACAGGGGCCCCATGATCCCCTATTGCCCGGGGGCCCCATGAGTTGTCAGTCCGCCCCTGGTCATTACTGTTGGAAGGAAGACATTTACCGGCTTGGCAAGGGACTAGGGCAACCCTTAAAAGTGTTGGAGCCTGCTCAGCTGCAGGGAGAGTTTGAGTGGAAGACAGTGAGGAAGATGTCAGGCTGAAGGCAGGAGCCTGGGAGGCGGCCCAGATGGAGAGAAGGGCTCACCTACAGGCAGTGGAGCTGGAAAGGAAGAAACTCAGAACTTCACCAGCCCCCAAAGTGAGGACCACCTGTACAGCAGAGAAGAAGCGGGTCAGATAAAAGGCCTGGTATCAGCCACCAGCCCGTCAGTGAGTACCCCTGCACCCAATGGGCGGATAGGGGAAGGAGCGCTCTGGTGGGAAACCAGATGTGCTACCTACTTAGGACTGTCCAGTTCTTAACCACTTCCAGTCCGGACACTTTCACCCCCTTCCAGTCCGGACACTTTCCCCCCCTTCCAGTCCGGACACTTTCACCCCCTTCCTGTCTGGACACTTTCACCCCCTTCCTGTCCGGACACTTTCACCCCCTTCCAGTCCGGACACTTTCCCCCCCTTCCAGTCCGGACACTTTCACCCCCTTCCTGTCTGGACACTTTCACCCCCTTCCTGTCCGGACACTTTCACCCCCTTCCAGTCCGGACACTTTCACCCCCTTCCTGTCTGGACACTTTCACCCCCTTCCTGTCCGGACACTTTCACCCCCTTCCAGTCCGGACACTTTCCCCTCCTTCCAGTCCGGACACTTTCACCCGCTTCCAGTCCGGACACTTTCCCCCCCTTCCAGTCCGGACACTTTCACCCCCTTCCTGTCCGGACACTTTCACCCCCTTCCTGTCCGGACACTTTCACCCCCTTCCAGTCCGGACACTTTCACCCCCTTCCTGTCCGGACACTTTCCCCCCTTCCTGTCCAGGCCAATTTTCAGCTTTCAGCGCTATCACACTTTGAATGACAATTGCGCGGTCATGCAACACTGTACCCATATGAAATTTTTTCAGACAGATAAAGCTTTATTTTGGTGGTATTTATTCACCACTGGGATTTTTATTTTTTTTGCTATATAAATAAAAAAATCCCAAAATTTTGAAAAAAAGTGTTTTTCTTATAAAATTTTGCAAATAAATAATATTTCATCATAAATCTTGGCCAAAATTTATTCGGTTGTCTTTTTAGTAAAAAAAAATAACCCAAATTAGTTTATATCCAAAAATTATTATTTTTTTGTTACATTTTCTTTTTCATTTTTATTTAATTTTTTTATATCATTTTTATATTATTATTTATGGGTTTTTTTCTACATACTGTGTCCCTAGCAGTACAGTGTCTCCATGGTGACACTGTACTACTTTTGGGGGTGATGAATATTTTAATTTTTCTTTTTTTACACTGATTGCTTTTATACCCATAAAGGCTGTAAAAGAAATCATTTCTCCTTCTCTCTGGCTGCATTCCTGCAGCCATTGAGAACTACTGTGTGAGCTGTGATTGGTCACAGCTTGTCACACATGGTACAAGGCTGTTGTGAATAGCCCTGTACCATGTGATCTCTGTGATCATTCACAGATTTCACACGTAGTAAGCAATGATGTCAGGAAGTGACATCTTGATTACTACTCTGCATGTGACCACTGATTGGCCAGAGGTCCCGTACGAAGATCGGTGTTCCACTGTGTCTGGAGGACACAGCGGGCACCAGATTGCAGTGCTGCGCACTCCCAGGGAGCGCGCACAAGCAGAGGGCGGGGAGGCTGTTTGTAAACGGCCACCCGACCCTGCACTGCCACCGTTCAGCCGTTTATATACAATGGAGGACACAGCGGGCACCGGATCGAGGGGCATTGCGCTCCCACGGAGCGCACACAGTCCATAATGGCGGGTGCCGTTTATGAATGCCAACCCGCCCCTGGACTGCCACCATCCGGCCTTTTATATACAACGGCCAGATGGAAAGTGGTTAAAGTAACAGCCACCAGATCCCCTTTAAAAGTAACAGTAATCCCCTGTTTAAAGTAACAGGCACCCTTCCTAGGTGAAGGAAGAGGAGTTCATCTAGGATCTGGGGTGGTACCAGGGGCGGACTGACAACTCATGGGGCAATAGGGGATCATGGGGCCCCTGTGTCCTTGCCCAAACTCAAAAAAGTCTATGAAAAAGGTACCAGGGGCATCTCATGGGGCCCCCTACTGACCCTGGGCCCTCGGGCAGTGCCCGAGTTTCCAAATGGTCAGTCCACCCCTGGGTGGTACATTAAGGAGACATTAGCTAGCTCTCCTACAGGGACTATTTTGCAGAAAAGTCCTAAGTTCAAATTCCTAAGTTCAAATTCCCTAAATAAAAATAACAAACCCCAACCTCAAGGACTGATCTCTGACTCTAGATGCAAGCCTGTGAGAAGATGTGTGTTGCCTGGCTGTGCAGGGCTACAGGGGGGACCCAACTCTTCAGCAACTCCTAAGGGGGTAGTGCTACACTTACCTAAATCTAACCTGGACTTGCAGTTTAATCACTAATGATTCAGACACAACTGACCCCGTGTATTACCAGCAGGGCTGCTGTTAGAATCCACGGGGCCCCATACAGCCAACATGACAGGGCCCTCCTCCTCAAACAAAAGCATAGTTTACTATGCTTCAGTTATGAATGAACAGAGTGAGTGATTGGAACTCATTGTGTTCATTCAGGAAAGGAAGGGGCTGGAAAATGTGACATATTTACTGGAACCTTCCCCCACTTTCCATCTATTTTGTGCTTGCAGCTGCTGGAGGGAAGGAGAGGAGGAAAGCTGGCAGCACTGCAGGGGTAGGGGCACACGGGGGGCCAGGGCAGCAGGGAGAAAATATATTGTACACAGGGAGGGCAATGGGTGCAGTGGGGGGGATCAATTACTAGAACCGATCCCCTGTATTGCTCTCTCTGCAGCAGTTGAACGCCAACGGAAGGGAGAGGAGAAGAAGCCGGCTTTCAGCTGCTGGAGGGAAGGAGAGGAGGAAAGCTGACAGCACTGCAGGGGTGGGGGCACACGGGGGGCCAGGGCAGCAGGGGGAAAACATATTGTACATAGGGAGGGCAATGGGTGCAGTGGGGGGGGGGTCAATTACTGGAACCGATCCCCTGTATAGCTCTCCCTGCAGCAGTTGAAAGCCAGCGGGAGGGAGAAGAGAAGAAGCCGGCTTTCAGCTGCTGGTGGGAAGGAGAAGAGGAAAGCTGGAAGCACTGCAGGGGTGGGGGCACACGGGGGGCCAGGGCAGCAGGGGGAAAACATATTGTACATAGGGAGGGCAATGGGTGCAGTGTGGTGGGGGGTCAATTACTGGAACCGATCCCCTGTATGGGTCTCTCTGCAGCAGTTGAAAGCCAGAGGGAAGGAGAGGAGAAGAAGCCGGCTTTCAGCTGCTGCAGAGAGACCCATACAGGGGATCGGTTCCAGTAATTGAACCACCACCAGCACCCCGATCACCCTCCCTGCCCACATCCAATTAACCCAGCTGCCCGGGCCCCCCAGCTAGCCTGGGCCCCATACAGGAGGACTGGTGGTACCCCCATATCCACAGCCCTGATTATCAGCTTTGCGGAATACCACTGCTCTTGTGAAACTCTCCCTACAAATCTGTTAATGGTTCTCAGTACAACTTTCCAAGCCGGGCATTCCAGCCCTTTCCAGACAAACAGGGAAAACAAGTCCCAGCCAATCAGGACGAATCATTAGCACTGGCACTGCTTTCCTGTTATGCTGTCGCTGGCAATTTATACCGAGATATGAAAACAGAAGAACAAAACCACCGGAGGAAACCGCCTCTGGCTTCCGTGACCTGGTGACAGTGGCAATTAACCTACCAGCATGTCTTTGGAGTGTGGGAGGAAACCCACACAGGCACAGGGAGAACATGGAAATTCCAGGCAGGTGGTGCCACGGTTGGGATTTGAACCAAGGAACCGAGTACTGCCAGGTGGAAGTGCCAGCCACTTAGCCACTGTGCTGCCCATAAATATTGCTACTACACAATGAATGGAGAGCTGAAAAGGATAGCAGAAGGTATACTACCCTGTACATGGCCAGAAATGTGGGCACCCTTCCAAATGACAGCGGCCTAAAGATACTTCTAGACATGAGACGGCAATGTCTGCCCCGGATTATTCTGCTGAACAGTAGCTATGGGGAGAAGCACATCATGAACAACAAAAATTTCCACTTGGGATCAGCCAAATTGAGGTTGACTTCAGTTCCATATAGGCTGCTGCAACATGTGCTACACTGTTAGATATTTATTTCAGGTACTTATATATCGCCATCAATTACACAGCACTTTACATATATATTGTACATTCACATCAGTCCCTAACCCTCAAGGAGCGTACAATCTAAGGTCCCTAACCCTCAAGGGGCGTACAATCTAAGGTCCCTAACCCTCAAGGGGCGTACAATCTAAGGTCCCTAACCCTCAAGGGGCGTACAATCTAAGGTCCCTAACCCTCAAGGGGCGTACAATCTAAGGTCCCTAACCAGGGGCGGACTGACAACTCATGGGGCCCCCGGGCAATAGGGATCATGGGGCCCCTGTGTCCTTGCCCAAACTCAAAAAAGCCTATGAAAAAGGTACCAGGGGCATCTCATGGGGCCCCCATCTGACCCCAGGCCCTCGGGCAGTGTCAGAGATTCCAAATGGTCAGTCCGCCCCTGTCCCTAACTCACATTCTAGGGACAATTTAGACAGGAGCCAATTAACCTCCCAGCATGTCTTTGGAGTGTGGGAGGAAGCTGGAGTACCTAGAGGAAACCCACACAGGCACAGGGAGAACATGCAAACTCCAGGAAGGTGGTGCCGTGGTTGGGATTTAAACCAACAACCCTAGGACTGCCAGGCGGCAGTGCTAACCATTTAGCCACTGTGCTGCCTCATTTAAACACATTAACAAATAAAAATCAACCTTACAGTTTTGTTCTTTTTTGGGATTGGGGTTTTACATGAATAAATAAAAGTTGATCATTGTAAGCACAGCAGCCAGCGTTAAATGGCTTGTCTTATCAATGTAAACTGGTATATTCTGCTGGAGAACTTGTGCTTTTGAAAAACAACAGACTTACCGGCAGGATCACCAGATGAAAATAGAAAACTCCAGGCACGTTTAGCACTTGAGCATTAATTCAGTTCAATGTACATTCACATCAGTCCCTAACCCTCAAGGGGCGTACGATCTAAGGTCCCTAACCCTCAAGGGGCGTACGATCTAAGGTCCCTAACTCACATTCATACATACTAGGGACAATTTAGACAGGAGCCAATTCACCTACCAGCAGGGCGGACTGACCATTTGGAAACTCGGGCACTGCCCGAGGGCCTGGGGTCAGTAGGGGGCCCCATGAGATGCCCCTGGTACCTTTTTCATAGGCTTTTTTGAGTTTGGGCAAGGACACACGGGCCCTATGATCCCCTATTGGCCAGGGGCCCCATGAGTTGTCAGTCCACCCCTGCACACCAGCATGTCTTTGGAGTGTGGGAGGAAGCCGGAGTACCTGGAGGAAACCCACGCAGGCACAGGGAGAACATACAAACTCCAGGCAGGTGGTGCCATGGTTGGGATTTGACCCGAGTACTGCCAGGCGGAAGTGCTAACCATTTAGCCACTGTGCTGCCTGTAAATATTCCTACTATTCAATTAATGGAAAGCTGAAAAGGATAGCAGAAGGTATACTAGATGGCCAGAAATGTGGGCACCCTTCCAAATAATTTAGTTGAGGTATTTTCATACACATAGTATGTGTATGAATGTGAGTTAGGGACCTTAGATTGTACGCTCCTCGGGGGCGGGGACTGATGTGAATGTAAAATATATATGTAAAGCACTGAGTAAATTGACGGCGCTATATACAGGTGAAACTCGAAAAATTAGAATATGGTGCAAAAGTTCATTTATTTTAGTAATGCAACTTAAAAGGTGAAACTAATATATGGCTGTATGGGGGCCTCGCGGTTTATAACAGCAGCCCTGGCAGTGTGTAGGCCACTCGAGTTCCTCCACAACAAACTCATCAAAGCATACCTTTATGGAGCTGGCTTCGTACACGGGGGGCACAGTCATGCCGGAACAGAAAACAAAAGCTTTCCATGACCCAATTGTCTACAATATTTTATTTATTTATTTCAGGTACTTACAGGTGAAACTCAAAAAATGAGAATATGGTGCAAAAGTTCATTTATTTCAGTGCAGCAACTTAAAAGGTGAAACTAATATATGAGACTCATTACATGCAAAGCAAGATAGTTCAAGCCGTGATTTGTCATCATTGTGATGATTATGGCTTACAGCTCATGAAAACCCCAAATCCACAATCTCAGAAAATGAGAATATTCCATGCAATCAATAAAACACGGATTGTACATAGAACAATATCGGGCCTCTGAAAAGTAGAAGCTGCATATGTACTCAGTACTTGGTTGGGGCCCCTTTTGCAGCAATTACTGCCTCAATGCGGCGTGGCATGGAAGCTATCAGCCTGTGGCACTGCTGAGGTGTTATGGAAGACCAGGATGCTTCAATAGCGGCCTTCAGCTCTTCTGCATTGTTCGGTCTCATGTCTCTCATCTTTCTCTTGGCAATGTCCCATAGATTCTCTATGGGGTTCAGGTTAGGCGAGTTTGCTGGCCAATCAAGCACAGTAATCCCACGGTCATTGAACCAGGTTTTGGTGCTTTTGGCAGTGTGGGCGGAGCCAAGTCCTGCTGGAAAATGAAGTCAGCATCCCCATAAAGCTCTACGGCGGAAGGAAGCATGAAGTGCTCCAAAATCTCCTGGTAGACGGCTGCGTTGACCCTGGACTTAATGAAGCACAGTGGGCCAACACCAGCAGATGACATGGCTCCCCAAATCAACACAGACTGTGGAAACTTCACACTGGACTTCAAGCATCTTGCAGTGTGTGTCTCTCCTTTCTTCCTCCATACTCGGGGTCCTTGGGCCTCTCCATTCTTCCTCCATACTCGGGGTCCTTGGACCTCTCCATTCTTCCTCCATACTCGGGGTCCTTGAGCCTCTCCATTCTTCCTCCATACTCGGGGTCCTTGGGCCTCTCCATTCTTCCTCCATACTCGGGGTCCTTGGGCCTCTCCATTCTTCCTCCGTACTCGGGGTCCTTGGGCCTCTCCATTCTTCCTCCATACTCGGGGTCCTTGAGCCTCTCCATTCTTCCTCCATACTCGGGGTCCTTGGGCCTCTCCATTCTCCCTCCATACACGGGGTCCTTGGGCCTCTCCATTCTTCCTCCATACTCGGGGGCCTTGGGCCTCTCCATTCTTCCTCCATACTCGGGGTCCTTGTTTTCCAAATGAGATGCAAAAGTTGCTCTCATCAGAAAAGAGGACTTTGGACCACTGAGCAACAGACCAGGTCTGTTTTTCTTTAGCCCAGGTAAGACGCCTCTGACGTTGTTTGTTGTCCATGAGCGGCTTGACAAGAGGAATACGACATTTGAAGTCCATGTCCAGGATCCGTCTGTGTGTGGTGGCTCTTGATGCACTGACTCCAGCCTCAGTCCACTCCTTGTGAAAGTCCCCAACACTTTTGAATGGCCTTTTCCTGACAATCCTCTCCAGGCTGCGGTCATCCCTGCTGCTTGTGCACCTTTTTCTTCCACACTTTTCCCTTCCACATAACTTTCTATTAATGTGCTTTGATACAGCACTTTGGGAACATCCAACTTCTTTTGCAATTACTTTTTGAGGCTTTCCCTCCTTATCGAGGGTGTCACTGATGGTGTCAGGTCAGCAGTCTTTCCCATGATTGTGATTCCTACTGAACCAGACTGAGAGACCATTGAAAGGCTCAGGAACCCTTTGCAGGTGTTATGGCCTAATTAGCTGATTAGAGTGGGACACTTTGAGCCAAGAATATTCCACCTTTTCACAATATTCTCATTTTCTGAGATTGTGGATTTGGGGTTTTCATGAGCTGTAAGCCATATTCATCACAATGATGACAAATCACGGCTTGAACTATCTTGCTTTGCATGTAATGAGTCTATCTCATATATTAGTTTCACCTTATAGGTTGCATTACTGAAATAAATGAACTTTTGCACCATATTCTGATTTTTTGAGTTTCACCTGTAAGTACCTGAAATAAATAAATAAAATATTGTAGACAATTGGGTCATGGAAAGCTTTTGTTTTCTGTTCCAGCATGACTGTGCCCCCGTGTATGAAGCCAGCTCCATAAAGGTATGCTTTGATGAGTTTGGTGTGGAGGAACTCGAGTGGCCTACACACTGCCAGGGCTGCTGTTATAAACCGCGAGGCCCCCATACAGCCAACCTGATAGGGACCCCAAAAAATGGACAACTAGTTTATGATGCTTCAGTTATGAATGAACACAGTGAAAGATTGGTACCGATCCCTCATTGTGTTCATTCAGGAAAGGAAGTGGCTGGTGAATGTAACATATTTACCGGACCCTTTCCCCACACCCCATCCTGAAGGATCCTATTGTGTGCTTGCAGCTGACGGTGGGAAGGAGAGGAGGGAAGCTGGCAGCACTGGAGAGGGGGGGGGGGATTGGCACACAGGGGGGCCTGGGCAGAAGAAGGGAAATGTTTGGTGCACAGAGAGGGTAAATAGGTGCTGCAGGGGGCAATTACTGGAACCAATCCCCTGTATGCAGCAGCTAAAAGCCAATGGAAGGGAGAGGAGAAGAGGACAGCTGCTGCAGAGAGAGACATACAGGGGATCATTTCCAGCAATTGCCCCCCCCCACCATGCCAATTGCCCTCCCTGTCCACATCTGCCTCACCCAGCTGCCTGGGCCCCCCTGTTGGTCTGCAGGGGGCAATTACTGGAACCAATCCCCTGTATGGAGCAGCTAAAAGCCAATGGAAGGGAGAGGAGAAGAAAACGGCTGCTGCAGAGAGAGCCATGCAGGGGATCAGTTCCAGTAATTGCCCCCCCCCACCATGCTGATTGCCCTCCCTGTCCACATCTGCCTCACCCAGCTGCCTGGGCCCCCCTGTTGGTCTGCAGGGAGCAATTACTGGAACCAATCCCCTGTATGGAGCAGCTAAAAGCCAATGGAAGGGAGAGGAGAAGAAAACGGCTGCTGCAGAGAGAGCCATACAGACGATCAGTTCCAGTAATTGCCCCCCCCCACCATGCCGATTGCCCTCCCTGTCCACATCTGCCTCACCCAGCTGCCTGGGCCCCCCTGTTGGTCTGGGCCCTGTAAGGGAAAACTGGTGGTACCCCCTTATCCACAGCCCTGCACACTGCCCCTGACCTCAACCCTACTGAACACCTTTGGGATGGACCAGGGGCGGACTGACCATTCAAGCACTCGGGCACTGCCCGAAGGCCCAGGGTCAGTAGGGGGCCCCATGAAATGCCCCTGGTACCTTTTTTATAGGCATTTTGGGTGTGCTTGTGGGCAAAGACACAGGGGACCCATGATCCCCTATTGCCCGGGGGCCCTGTGAGTTGTCAGTCCGCCCCTGGGATGGACTGTAAAGCTGACCATACATGAACAATTTTCTTGTTCAATTTTCCTTCGATTTACCGTCAGCTATGTAGTACAACGATCCGCCCGACTGCATACCAATGGAAAGTGTTTAGGGCTGGCCGCATATTATATGGTTTTGTTAAATCTACAGGAAAATTGTATAATGCCTGAGTCAGGTCTTCTGGTAAAACTTCTTTTGGCTAAACGGGCTCAAATTCCCACAGAAACATTCCAGGATCTTGTGGGAAGCCTTCAAAGGGTGCAAAGCAGAGCCAACTCCATATTAATGGCCATGACATTGGAGGAGGATATCCAACAAGCCCAGATATGGCCTCATGCACAGCGGACGTTATAAAAAACGCCAGTAGAATGCCACATTAAAAATGCGAGTTTTATTGTATTTTTGCATTTGTTTTTTTCAGTGTTTGCATTTTTATTTATTTCAGGTACTTATATAGCGCTGTCGATTTACGCAGCACTTTACATATATATTGTACATTCACATCAGTCCCTAACCCTCAAGGGGCGTACAATCTAAGGTCCCTAACCCTCAAGGGGCGTACAATCTAAGGTCCCTAACCCTCAAGGGGCGTACGATCTAAGGTCCCTAACCCTCAAGGGGCGTACGATCTAAGGTCCCTAACCCTCAAGGGGCGTACGATCTAAGGTCCCTAACCCTCAAGGGGCGTACGATCTAAGGTCCCTACCCCTCAAGGGGCGTACGATCTAAGGTCCCTAACCCTCAAGGGGCGTACGATCTAAGGTCCCTAACCCTCAAGGGGCGTACGATCTAAGGTCCCTAACCCTCAAGGGGCGTACGATCTAAGGTCCCTGTCCTCAAGGGGCGTACAATCTAAGGTCCCTAACCCTCAAGGGGCGTACGATCTAAGGTCCCTAACCCTCAAGGGGCGTACGATCTAAGGTCCCTAACCCTCAAGGGGCGTACGATCTAAGGTCCCTAACCCTCAAGGGGCGTACGATCTAAGGTCCCTAACCCTCAAGGGGCGTACGATCTAAGGTCCCTCACCCTCAAGGGGCGTACAATCTAAGGTCCCTAACTCACATTCATACATACACATACTAGGAACAATTTAGAAAGTAGCCAATTCACCTCCCAGCATGCCTTTGGAGTGTAGGAGGAAACAAGAGTACCCAGAGGAAACCCACACAGGCACAGGGAGAACATGCAAACTCCAGGCAGGTGGTGCCATAGCTAGGATTCGAACCGATGACACGAGTACTGAGGAAGTAGCTAAACACTTAGCCACTGTGCTGCCCATTTAGTGAGGCATGGGTGGAGATTGTGAAATAACAGAGGAAAACACTGAGCCCCCCCTTTATTATCGTCACCTTCTCCTTTTCACCTTGGAAGAAACTAAAACTGTATGGGATGGTTTGAAAAAAAGACGCAGCTGCTGGCCACCCCTCAGCAGTGGCATCCCGAGGCAGGTGTGCGGGGGGGGTGCGTGCCGCACCTGGTGACACCTATTGCACGGGGTAACACCGGACCCGCTCCGCGAAAAGGTGAGTTGTAAAGCAAGCCGACGATCCCCGCAGGATGGATCGGATCTGCGGATCGAGCATAATGGATCGGAGTCCAGGGGCGGACTGACAACTCATGGGGCCCCCGGGCAATAGGGGATCATGGGGCCCCTGTGTCCTTGCCCAAACTCAAAAAAGCCTATGAAAAAGGTACCAGGGGCATCTCATGGGGCCCCCTACTGACCCCAGGCCCTCGGGCAGTGCCTGAGTTTCCAAATGGTCAGTCCGCCCCTGTCGGAGTCTGATCCATTATGCTCCCCAATCTGCAGATCTGATCCATTCTACGGGGATCGTCGGCATGCAACCTATATGGGGTGACACCGGACCCGCTCCAAGAAAAGGTAAGTTGTAAAGAAAGCCGACGATCCCCGCAGGATGGATCGGATCTGCGGATTGGGGAGCATAATGAATCGGAGTCCAATCCATTATGCTCGATCCGCAGATCCGTTCCATTCTATGGGGATCATCGGAGGGGGTGTCACCAAGTGTTACCGCACCGGGTGACACCAACCTTAGGGACGCCTCTGAGCATAACATGTTTGTTATTATTTTTTTTATTTTTTAAAGAAGCTCTAGTATCACTTTGGGTCTTGTTATACTGGAGTGACGAAGGCTCCTGGTAAACACAAATGATAGTTATGACTAGTGGTGGGCTTCATGTTCGAGTTGAACATACGTTGGACTCGAACATGGGCCATTCGCGTGTTTGCCGAACACACGAACGGTAAGGGCAGCACCAAAACGCACTGCGCCCTGACAGTGTATTGTGATGTACCTGACCACAGCGCACGATGACGTCACAAGGGGGTGGAGGTGCTCCGTCTCCTTGTGACGTCATCACACTATTTAAGATCTGTCATCCCGGCGTGGCTGTCAGCCAGCGTTGAGAGCGGAGCGTTTTTCTCTTTTTTCAGGATGGTGGTGGTGGCGGCGGGCATTGTGATTGACGTTGGATCTACTTTGGGGGGCATTTTTTTTTATTTTTGTTTTTAATAAAGGACTGTCTTCTGTTATTTTGTACACTACACTTTTTTTTTGTGAATGAGTAGCAGTACCATGTACCGCATACTCATTCACATGGGGGGGGGGATCTTGGGCCCACCTTACTAAAGGTGGTTTCCAGATTCTGATTAGCCCCCCGCCTGCAGAACCCCACAACCACTGGCCACGGTTGTGGGGAAGAGGCCCTATCAACATGGAGACAAGGTGCTTTGGGGGGGGAGCCCTCCCTGCCCCAAAGCACCCCACCCATATTGAGGGCATGTGGCCTAGTATGGTTCAGGAGAGGGTGGGGACCAGGGGCGGACTGACTATTTGGAAACTCGGGCACTTCCCGAGGGCCCGGTGTCAGTAGAGGGCCCCATGAGATGCTCCTGGTACCTTTTTCATAGGCTTTTTTGAGTTTGGGCAAGGACACAGGGGCCCCATGATCCCCTATTGCCCGGGGGCCCCATGAGTTGTCAGTCCACCCCTGGTGGGGACTTTCCCCATTCCCCCCCCCTTTCCAGATTTGCTGGGCTACATGCTCGGATAAGAGTCTGGTATTTGGGGGGGGGGGGGGGGTGGTAATTGGTCTGCCTATATTGTGTACTCTATCATACAAATATATATATATATATTTATTGAAATATATTTTGAAATATATTGAATATGGAAAAAATTGTAGCATTTCAAATATATGGCAATACATTTGGGAAGAATATTTTAAAAATATATTTAAAATTTTGTAATAAAAATGCATTTCAACATGTAGTATAAATATATATATATATATATACGGTATATATGTGTCAATATATTTGGAAAGAATATTTTTAAAATATATATCAAATATATTTTTCTTCCATGTGGGTGTATCGTGTACTCTGTCATTATGTACATTTACAACAGGTCTTCTTGAACGTATCACCAGAGGAATAGGGCGGGGCTGCCTCCATCAGAAAGTTCCTGTTACCTGATGTTTGGTGCCTCTAGTTCTGGGTCACGGACCTGGAACACACATGTAGCCAGCGAAGGTCCAGAAAAGGTCAGAAGTAGAGGTGCCACCCTAAGCTGCCAATTAAACTCACTTAGGTCTTTATCTGCAATAAATTATCCCCGGGACCGGTGTCATTAATATGTGTTCGGCTTTAAAGGGATGAGGTGGCAGCACTAGTCAGAGGTCTCTATGGTTATTCATAGCTCCCATCTGTCCCTGATTTCGAGGGACTGTCCCTCAATCGGAACAAAGTCCCTCTGTCCCTCTTTCCTCCTCATTTGTCCCTCATTTTGGTCTGATCTATAGAGTTGTATATAAAATGCACCATTTATCTATCAAAAAGTGTTTCCCAGTGCGCAACCTTCCATCCAATTTCTAAATTCCTGCATTTGTCAATTCCAAAAGACAATATAAAGGAATAACGGCGGTATAAACGCACTTGTCGGGTCAACCGATCATTTTTTTCTTTTTTCTACAATTCTTCACTATAGCAGAAATACTGCTACAGGGCGGCACGGGTGCCCAAAATCATGTGTGTGTGTGTGTGTATATATGTATATATATATATATATATATTGTATAAATACTACAATTTTGGCCATATTTAATATATTTAAACAAATTAATTATATACGTATATATAAAAATATGTGATTATGCAGATCCAGGTAGGGGGTGCGCGCCTTACCTACGCCTCGGCTGTCAATCACTGGGTTCCAGCCAGTGATTGCTTACCGGCATCTGGTGATCGCCGAGTATCTCTGACGAGGGAGAAACCTATATGTAAACAACACAGATCTCTCCCCTGTCAGCTCCCGCACACTGCTTTGTATGGCTCTGCATAGCAGCATGCTTACAGTGAAACACACACAGCACACAATTAACCCTTTGATGGACCCAGATGTTATCCCCTTCCTGCCCAGTGCCATTAGTACAGTGTCAGTGCTTTTTATTAGCACTGTTCACTGTATTGGTGTCACTGGGGATGTCAGTGACACCAAGTCAGTCCCCCCCCCAGGTGTCATAATGCCCGTTGCAGTCCCACTATAAGTCGCTGATTGCCGCCATTACTAGTATAAGTATATATATATATATATAATATATGTAAGTATATTTATATAGTAAATTAAAAAAAACTCAGTATCTATACCGCCATTTGTAAACGCTATAACTTTCACATAAACCAATTAATTTACACGGATTGGGATTTTTTTCAGCAAAGACACGGAGCAGAATACATTTTGGCCTAAATTTATGAGGAAATTAGATTTTTTTACTGGACATGTTTAATAGCAAAAGTCAAAAATATAGTTTTTTTCTCAAAATTGTCGACCTTTTTTTATTAATAGTGCAAAAAATTAAAAATGTACAGACGATTAAATGCCACCGAAAGAAAGCAGCTCTGAGGAAAGGGACTCGTCCCTGAAACGTGTCAGCCTCCTGACCGCACTGACAGTTGGAACACCTTGCCCGCTGTTGTGGCCATCTCCATTATGGAAAAGCTTTTTATACATGCTTCGTCTGTGAGCAGGGGCGCACTGACAACTCATGGGGCCCCTGGGATTTAGGGGATCATGGGGCCCCTGTGTCCTTGCCCCAACTCAAAAAAGCCTATGAAAAAGGTACCAGGGGCATCTCATGGGGCCCCCTAATGACCCCGGGCCCTCAGGCAGTGCCCGAGTTTCCAAATGATCAGTCCGCCCCTGTCTGTGAGTATGTTTTTGTCTTTTATATCTTTGAAAAAATCTTGGATAATGCACTAGGTGTGTGCGCCACCTGTCTGCTTTTTTTCCAGTGGTTGATTCCTCCGTCTGAGGGGGGCTGCACCCCTGAAGCATTATCTTTAGACCACCTCTGTCCTGGTCCCCTTGGCTTCCCTTTGGCAATTAATTTCCCGGGGCGCTGGAGAGTACACATGATAACCATCAAAAGAAAACTCAATTCGTGGGGGAAAGAAAGGACGTAAATTTCATTTGGGTGCAGCGTTGCATGACCGCGCAATTGTCAGTTAAAGTGACGCAGTGCTGTATTGCAAACAAAATGGAAAGGGGGGGGGTTAAAGCCTCTGAAGGGCAAGCGGTTAAGGGGGGGGGCGTGGCAGGGGGTATGTCCCCTTTTGCTGATAGGTGACCCTCATTCCCATCTCAGAAGGTTGGGAGGTGTGCTTGTTCTGGGTCAGTACATCAAAGTATTGGGACCTTCCCATGACAGATCGGGTTCTTATAGAATGGCAGCCAGTATATATTGTTCTGTACAGCTTTTCCAAAACTTTCCATGAATCGCACTCCATGCTTTTCCGTTGAGACTCCCTCAAGAGTTGGTTGTGGCCAGCTCAGTGGATTGCTGTAGGAAAGTCCTGGATTCTTTCTTGGATACACAGAATATAACTGGATATAACATTTATAGGGAAAGTTGATCCAGGGAATATCCGATTGCCTCTCGGGGGATCAGGAAGGAATTTTTCCCAGCAGGAGCAAATTGGATCGTGCTTTGCTGGGTTTTTTTGCCTTCCTCTGGATCAACTGTGGGTGTAGGATCATAACTTTTTGTTTTTTTAATGGTTGAACTGGATGGACTTTTGTCTTTTTTCAGCCAGACTAACTATGTAATTATTTTACAGTAGATCAGCAGGAGAGCTGCAGCTGGGATGATGGGCTGTCAGGACGGGGGCATTACACACCTACAAGGAACACTTTGGCCTTTGCAGCGATGGCTCTGCCGGGCGATCCCTACCCTGGAGGCATTGGTGGCGGCTCTTGGTTTGGCACAGGAGGCGCATGCGGCTGTTATGTAAGTGTACAGTACAAAGGTTTGTATTACACACTGTACTGTACAGAGATGCGTGTGAGTACACGTGGCCGGGAACAACCGACTTCCAGGACAGGCGTGTTCTAAACACTTACTTATACTGTAAATATATGCGGAAGACGGCTCCGGAAGTCGGATTGCATCGATTCTTTTTAAATCTGTGACATCTAATTCTTACAGAGATATTAAAGGCGTAGTTTTGATTTTTCTTAAATTTACAAACATTTCATACTTACCTGCTCTGTGTAATGGTTTTGCACAGAGCAGCTCCGATTCTCCTCTTCTCACGTCAGTATATATATACTGTATGTTGAAATGCGTTTTTATATATTAAAAAATGAAAAATATTTTTGAAAATATATATTTTTTAAATATATTCTTCAGAATTTTTTTTAACATATAAAGAAGTCATTTTAACATACATATTTACACCTATTTGTAAATGCATTCTAAAAATGTAGATTAAATGTATTTTTTAAAGACATACAGTATATTTGAAAATGTATTTTTAAAAATAATTTTCATATATTTTGTAATATATAAAAAACGCATTTCAATATACAGTGTATATATATATATATATATATATATATATATATATATATATATTATATATATATATTAGATTGTAAGGATCAGGCCCTCCAACCCTCTTGTATTGAACTGTATTGTAATGATATTGTCTCCCGTTATATTGTAAAGCGCTGAGCAAACTGTTGGCACCATAAATCCTGTATAATATTAATAATTATATATAGATAGATAGATAGATAGATAGATACAGTTGCAAGAAAAAGTATGTGAACCCCTTGGGATTACGTGGAGTTTTGCATGAATTGGGCATAAAATGTGCTCTGAACGTCATCTAAGTCACAACAATAGAAGAACACAGTCTGCTGAACATAATACTACACAAACATTAGATGTTGCCATGGTTTAATTGCACATAACATGTAAACATTCACAGTGCAGGGAGGAAAAAGTATGTGAACCTTTGGACTTAATAACTGGTTGACCCTCCTTTGGCAGCAATAACCTCAACCAAACGTTTCCTGTAGTTGCAGATCAGACCTGCACAACGATCTGGAGTCATTTTGGACCACTCCTCTTCACAAAACTGTTTCAGTGTAGCAATATTCTTGGGATGTCTGGTGTGAATCGCTCTCTTAAGGTCATGCCACAGCGTTTCAATCGGGTTGAGGTCAGGACTCTGACTGGGCCACTCCAGAAGGTGTATTCTGTGCTGTTGCAGCCATTGTTTTGTTGAATGACTTGTATGCTTTGGGTCATTGTCCTGTTGCATCACCCATCCTCTGCTGAGCTTCAGTTGGCGGACAGATGGTCGTACGTTTTCCTGCAAAATGTCTTGATAAACTCTGGAATTCATTTTCCCATCAATGACAACAATCCGTCCAGGCCCTGAGGCAGCAAAGCAGCCCCAAACCATGATGCTCCCTCCGCCATGTTTTACAGTGGGGATGAGGTTTTGATGTTGGTGTGCTGGGCCTTTTTTTCTCCACACATAGTGTTGTGTGTTCTTCCCAAACAACTCAATCTTGGTTTCATCTGTCCACAGTATATTTTGCCAGTAGTGCTGTGGAACATCCAGGTGCTCTTTTGCAAATTTCAAACATGCTGCAATATTCTTTTTGGACAGCAATGGCTTCCTCCGTGGTGTCCTCCCATGTACTCCATTCTTGTTTAATGTTTTCCTTATTGCAGATGTGTCAACAAAAATGTTAGCATGTGCCAGAGATTTCTGAAGGTCTTTAGCTGACACTCTGGGATTCTTCTTTACCTCATGCAGCATTCTGCACTGTGCTCTTGCAGTCATTTTTACAGGACGACCACGCCTAGGGAGAGTAGCAACAGTGCTAAACTTTCTCCATTTGTAGACAGTCTGTCTTACCGTGGACACATGAACATCAAGGCTTTTGGAGATACTTTTGTAACCCTTTCCAGCTTCATGCAAGTCAACAATTCTTGATTGTAGGTCTTCTGAGAGCTCTTTTCTGCGAGGCATGGTTCACATCAGACAGTGCTTCTTGAAACCAGTAAACACAAAACAGGTGTGTGTTTTTTAAGGGCAGGACAGCTGTCAGCAACACATCCAATATCATCACACTGATTGGAGTCAAGGTTGGCTCACTCCTGGTTCCAATTAGCTCTGGGAGAAGTCATTAAGCTATGGCCTCACATACTTTTTCCTCCCTGCACTGTGAATGTTTACATGTTATGTGCAATTAAACCATGGTAACATCTAATGTTTGTGTAGTATTATGTTCAGCAGACTGTGTTCTTCTATTGTTGTGACTTAGATGACGTTCAGAGCCCATTTTATGCCCAATTCATGCAAAACTCCACGTAATCCCAAGGGGTTCACATACTTTTTCTTGCAACTGTAGATAGATAGATAGATAGATAGATAGATAGATAATAGATAGATAGATAGATAGATAGATAGATAGATAATAGATAGATAGATAGATAGATAGATAGATAGATAATAGATAGATAGATAGATAGATAGATAGATAGATAGATAATAGATAGATAGATAGATAGATAGATAGATAGATAGATGATAGATAGATAGATAGATAGATAGATAGATAGATAGATAGATAATAGATAGATAGATATATAGATAGATAATAGATAGATAGATAGATAGATAGATAGATAGATAATAGATAGATAGATAGATAGATAGATAGATAATAGATAGATAGATAGATAGATAGATAGATAGATAGATAATAGATAGATAGATAGATAGATAGATAGATAGATGATAGATAGATAGATAGATAGATAGATAGATAGATAGATAGATAATAGATAGATAGATAGATAGATAGATAGATTGATAGATAGATAATAGATAGATAGATAGATAGATAGATAGATAGATAGATAATAGATAGATAGATGATAGATAATAGATAGATAGATAGATAGATAGATAGATAGATAGATAGATAGATAGATAGATAATAGATAGATAGATAGATAGATAGATAGATAGATAGATAATAGATAGATAATAGATAGATAGATAGATAGATAGATAGATAGATAGATAATAGATAGATAGATAGATAGATAGATAGATAGATAGATAGATAATAGATAGATAGATAGATAGATAGATAGATAGATAGATAGATAATAGATAGATAGATAGATAGATAATAGATAGATAATAGATAGATAGATAGATAGATAGATAGATAGATAATAGATAGATAGATAGATAGATAGATAGATAGATAATAGATAGATAGATAGATAGATAGATAATAGATAGATAATAGATAGATAGATAATAGATAGATAGATAGATAGATAGATAGATAGATAGATAGATAGATAGATAGATAGATAGATAGATAATAGATAATAGATAGATAGATAATAGATAGATAATAGATAGATAGATAATAGATAGATAGATAGATAGATAATAGATAGATAGATAGATAGATAGATAGATAGATAGATAGATGATAGATAATAGATAGATAGATAGATAATAGATAGATAGATAGATAATAGATAGATAGATAATAGATAGATAGATAGATAGATAGATAGATAGATAAATAGATAATAGATAGATAGATAGATGATAGATAGACAGAATACGGGCAAAATTGTAGTATTTCAAGTATATGTCAATATATTTGGGAATAATATTTTAAAACTATATTTAAAATTTATTTTTCTTCCATGTGGGCCCCCATGGCATTTTTTAAAATTTTGGTGAAGGGGCACCCCTTAAAATCCTTACCGGACACGAACGGATTGGTCTGGATGGGGAGGGGACCCCGCGTGTTTTTTAAAAACATTTTTTAATTGCCAGGCACTGCCGACAATTCTTTTTACATTCAGCTGTCAGTGGGGAACCTCGCTATAATAATGTTTCACTACTAAAATACTTCATTATATAACTCAGGCCGGATTTTAGTAACTGAGCGGCACTCGAATGCGGTAAGATACCGCTTAGTGAATTGTCCCTGTTTGAAATTCACAGTCGAACGTTCCGTAGGTTTGAATATTCGACCGCGAATCAAACAGGGGGGTGTCCGGCCCATCACTGGTTATGACATATCTGCCACATCAAAGCGCTCAGAGTTATTCAGGAGACCTCCTCTATGGCATTTGAATAGCTCTGCCCCAGTAAAATCGCTATAAAACGTGACGCAGGATTCTTGAAGAGAAGTGTCGATGGCTCCCATGGCGGCATGTTAGTCGTTTCCTCCAAATTTCTGAATGAAAATATCTGAAAAATCTGCCGTCCCTCCAAATCCATACAAATCAGCAGAAGCCCAGCAGGAGAGGTGTAATTGGTTTCAAGAAATAGATGGACTCCTCGAACGTCGGGACACTTTGGTTTTGGATTCATCTTAAATGATACAGGAGGGGAATAAAAGAGGACAAAAAGGACAGATAAATATAGCGCCGGAAACCGATTCTCTGCGTGAATGTTATAACCGACCTCTGGTCGAATTATCCGGGATAAATAAAGCATTTGTTCAGAAATAGGACTGCGACGGTCACCGCGGTGCGGCTTGCAGCGTGATGATGTCCACAGTCGCTCAACAAAGCAATCAGCTGAACGAAATAATAAAAACACCAAAACCCACGTCAGTGTTTAACCCTTCCCTGGCATCGGATCCGACCGCTCAGGAAATTCATGGATGTGCAGGAGAGGGCGAAGAGAAAGGACATCGCTGAGAGAAACTTATGCAGGCCATAGATGGGTCGAAAATCGGCTGATTTTCGGCCGAAAATAAAATTGGCCGATTTTCGAATCGGTAAAGTTGGAAAAAAAACCGTCCGATTTTGCCGATCGGCCGATTTTCGCGGCAATGATGGGCAAATCGGCCGATTTTTTACCGTTAAAAAATCTGTGCATGAGCCATGACCTGGAAGAGGAAGACAAAAAGAAGAAAAAGAAGAAGAGGAAGAAGAAGAGGATGAAGAAGAAGAAGAAGAAGAGGATGATGATGAAGAAGAAGAAGAAGAGGATGATGATGAAGAAGAAGAGGATGATGAAGAAGAAGAGGATGAGGATGATGATGAAGAAGAAGAGGATGATGATGAAGAAGAAGAAGAGGATGATGATGAAGAAGAAGAAGAGGATGATGATGAAGAAGTATAAGAAGAGGAAGAAGAAGAAGAAGAAGAAGAGGATGAAGAAGAGGATGAGGATGATGATGAAGAAGAAGAAGAGGATGAGGATCATGATGAAGAAGAAGAAGAGGATGAAGAAGAAGAAGAAGAAGAAGAAGAGGATGATGATGATGAAGAGGAAGAAGAAGAAGAGGATGATGATGAAGAAGAAGAAGAGGATGAAGAAGAAGAAGAGGATGATGATTAAGAAGAAGAAAAAGAAGAAGTAGGATGAAAAATAAGAGGAATTCCAGTCCAGCAAAAAGTGTCCCTGCAGAGAGCTCCGCTATTTCTTTGACAGTTCTTTGACATTTACAGCGGTTGCAACATTGTATCTATTTGTTTCCGAATAAAAACATCTGTATCCTAAATGGAAACAAATAGATACAATGTTGCAACCGCTGTAAATGTCAAAGAACTGTCAAAGAAATAGCGGAGCTCTCTGCAGGGACACTTTTTGCCGGCTGTAGACGGGATGAAAATTGGCCGATTTTTTTTACCATTGGTGGTAACGTCGGCCGCTTGAACGACCGATTTTTCGTTTTTTAAAAGAAAAATCTGCCGTTTTTCTCCCCGTCTATGGCCTGCATTAGTCTGTTCCTGTGGTTTGTCCATCGGCAACTAAGAAATGGCTGGAGACCCATATGGTGCATGTGCCGCACACTGTGTACACTTCAGTCTGCATCCATCCGAGAAGAAGAATGCTGCTGCTGTCATCGCTGGAATCTGAGGAGATGACCTGATGGAGAGAGTGAGAATCAAAAGAGGCTATTTCACACAAAAAAAAAATATTTTTGGAGTCAAGTGCATGACTGCTATCAACCAGCCGGGCTCCTGGATCACAATGCCAACACATGAGCCCTTGTAAACCACAGAATTGACTGCTATGTACTGACCCGTAAAACCCCCCCCCCCATATTTATTTCAGGTACTTATATAGCACCGTCCATTTACACAGCACTTTACATATATATATATTGTACATTCACATCAGTCCCTAACCCTCAAGGGGTGTACAATCTAAGGTCCCTAACTCACATTCATATACTAGGACCATTTAGACAGGATCCAATTAACCTACCAGCATGTCTTTGGAGTGTGGGAGGAAACCAGAGTACCCCGAGGAAACCCACGCAGGCACAGGGAGAACATGCAAACTCCATGCAGAAGGCGCTATGGTCAAGAATCCAACCCAGGACCCATTCATTGCAAGGCAGACGTACTAACCACTGTGCCACCCATATGAACAGATTACTAGTGATAACAGGCAAATATCTAACTATACAAAAGTACAGGTGTAGTTTAGTCAGTTCTGCATACTTGCTAGGTTTGTATGGCAGCTTTGGGGGTTATTTAATAGCAATACTACAATTTATGTACACTATATTGCCAAAAGTATTGGGCCGCCGGCCTTTCCACACACATGACCTTTAATGGCCCCCCAGTCTTAGTCCGTAGGGTTCAATATTGAGTTGGCCCCGCCCTTTGCAGCTATAACACCTTCAACTCTTGTGGGAAGGCCGTCCACAAGGTTTAGGAGGGTGTCTATGGGAAGGTTGGACCATTCTTCCAGAAGCACATTTGTCAGGTCAGGCACTGATGTCGGGGGAGGAGGCCTGGCTCGCAGTCTCCGCTCTAATTCATCCCAACGGTGTTCTATGGGGTTGAGGTCAGGACTCTGTGCAGGACAGTCAAGTTCCTCCACCCCAAACTGGCTCCTCCATGTCTTTATGGACCTTGCTTTGTGCACTGGTGGGCAGTCATGTTGGAACAGGAAGGGGCCATCCCCAAACTCTTCCCACAAAGTTGGGAGCATGAAATTGTCCAAAATGTCTTGGTATGCTGACGTCTTAAGAGTTCCCTTCACTGGAACTAGGGGGCCAAACCCAACCCCTGAAAAACAACCCCACACCATAATCCCCCCTCCACCAAACTTTACACTTGGCACAATGCAGTCAGGCAAGTACCGTTCTCCTGGCAACCGCCAAACCAAGACACATCCATCAGATTGCCAGACAGAGAAGTGTGATTGGTCACTCCAGAGAACACGTCTCCACTGCTCTAGAGTCCAGTGGCGGCATACTTTACACCAAGGCATCGGACACTTTGCATTGCACTTGGTGATGTAAGGCTTGGATGCAGCTGCTCGGCCATGGAAACCCATTCCATGAAGCTCTCTACGCACTGTTGTTGGGCTCATCTGAAGGTCACACCAAGTTTGGAGGTCTTTAGCTATTGACTCTGCAGACAGTTGGCGACTTCTGCGCAATGTGCGCTTCAGCATGCGCTGACCCCGCCCTGTCATGTGACGTGGCCTACCACTCGGTGGCTGAGTGGCTGTTGTTCCCAGTTGCTTCCACTTTGTTATAATCCCACTAACAGTTGAGCGTGGAATATTTAGCAGCCAGGAAATGTCACGGATGGACTTATTGCCCAGGTGGCCACCTATCACGGGACCACGCTTGGAGTCACTGAGCTCCTGAGAGCGACCCATTCTTTCACCAATGTTTGTAGAAGCAGTCTGCATGTCTAGGGGCTTGATTGTATACACCTGTGTCCATGGAGGGGATTGGAACACCTGAATCACAAGATTTGGAGGGCGGGGCCAATACATTTGGCAATATAGTGTACATCTGTATCACTACATGACTTAAAATGGAGCTCCAGGCTCCCCCCCACCAAAAAAAAGTCAGCAGCTATATATAGCTGCTGACACTTACCTGTCCAGGGGTCCAGTGATGTCCTCACCGGAGCCGATTCTTCAGTTGGCTTTGGGTGCAGGTGCTGGCATCTTCAGTAAGGGAAACCAGAAGTGAAGCCTTGCAGCTTCACAGCTGATTTCCTACTACACATGCATGAAGCGAAGCAATCCGCACTTTGTGAATGGTCCTGCAGTTTCTGGGAACTTTGAAGTGTCCCAGAAGGCTGTGGGGGAAGAAGGGGGGTCTTCCAACTCAGAATGCCATAGTGCATCTGACTGGAAGTGGGAGCGGGTACCTGTCAAAACCAGGTACACGCTCCCCCCTTCCCCCCGAAAAGTGGCAGTGGAGGGAGGCAAGCAAGCAGAACTTTTTTTGGGTGAAGTTCGGATTTAAAGCAGAAATAAAGGGCCAATTTTAAAGACTGCAAGCAGGGAGGCTTTTTATTGCAGAACATGTACTGTCTCTTCTGCAGTCAAAAAATCCTACAGGCCTGCTTGCAGTCTTCTTCGGAATCTACACTGAGCTGCGCCTGCACAGCTCAGTTTACATTCCGGAACAGAGCCTTTGTGCAGGAATGACCAATGTTCCTGTTGCATGAGTGACTTCATCCCGCATCAACCAATTAAAGACATGTAGAAGATGTCTGCACCTGCGAGGGACATCGGCCCATTAAAAAAAAGGCTAGTTTTGGAACTTTAAAGAGAAGTATATATAAATATGTAGGTAAACAATATGGCGGACATATGGATGTCCAGCAATGTCCTGGTAGGTACGAGACCAAAGGTGAGTAATATCTCCTAATGGATGTAGGTCTTGGAGTAGAAGGAGGCCAGCTGTCAGAGCAAGAAACAACTCTAATGTGCAGAGGGAGAGAGAAAACACAGCGGCGCTACTCTGAGTGTAGATTCAGCGATGCGCATGATAGCAGTGGCTCTCCTGGCTCTCTCTCTTGCCATTGGCTCAGACACATTGGCTCCCGCTGCTGTCAATCACAGACAGTGAGAAGAGAGTAGGGGCGGGGCTTGGGAATTAGCATGCACCAGTGCCCCAGTCCTGTGCATGAGTGACGTCATCCCGTATCAACCAATAAAAGCACAACTCAGCACCTGGAAGAAGACATGTAGAAGATGCCAACACCTGCGGGGGACATTGGACCATTAAAAGAAAGGCAAGTATCGTATTTATTGACCGCTGTCAATCACAGACAGTGAGAAGAGAGTAGGGGCGGGGCTTGGGAATTAGCATGCATGAGTGCCCCAGTCCTGCGCATGAGTGATGTAATCCCGCATCAACCAATAACCCCCCAATACTTACCTGAGCCAGATCTCGATCCAGCGATGTGCATGAGAACAGCGGCTCTCCTGGCTCTTTCCCTTGCCATTGGCTCAGACACAGCAGCGGGAGCCATTGGCTTGGGAATTAGCATGCACCAGTGCCCCAGTCCTGTGCATGAGTGACGTCATCCCGCATCAACCAATAAAAGCGCAACTCAGCACCTGGAAGAAGACATGTAGAAGATGCCAGCACCTGTGAGGGACATTGGACCATTAAAAGAAAGGCAAGTGTCATATTGATTGACTGCTGTCAATCACAGACAGTGAGAAGACGGTAGGGGCGGGGCTTGGGAATTAGCATGCATGAGTGCCCCAGTCCTGCGCATGAGTGACGTCACCCCGCATCAACCAATAAAAGCGCAACTCAGCACCTGGAAGAAGACATGTAGAAGATGCCAGCACCTGCGAGGGACATTGGACCATTAAAAGAAAGGCAAGTATTGTATTGATTGACTGCTGTCAATCACAGACAGTGAGAAGAGAGCAGGGGCGGGGCTTGAGAGTTAGCATGCACGAGTGCCCCAGTCCTGCGCATGAGTGACGTCATCCCTCATCAACCAATAAAAGCGCAACTCAGCACCTGGAAGAAGACATGTAGAAGATACCAGCACCTGCAAGGGACATTGGACCATTAAAAGAAAGGCAAGTATCGTATCGGGACTTTAGTTGGGAATCAACATGCACACGTGCTCCCCGTTGCCATGGGGGGGGGGGGGGCATTCAGAAGGAGAATAGGAGCTGCTATGTGCAACACTATTACACAGAGCAGGTAAGTATGACATGTTTGTCATTAAAAAAAAAACAAAAAAAAAAAACGAAGCCTTTAATATCGCTTTAAGAATTAGGTGTCACAGATTTAAAAAGAAACTATGCGATCCGACTTCCGGAGCCGTCTTCCGCATATATTTACAGTATAAGTGTTTAGAACACGCCTGTCCTAGAAGTATGTTATTCCCCACACGTGTCCTGACACACCTCTGTACAGTACAGTGTGTAATACAAACCTTTGTACTGTACACTTACATAAAAGCCGCATGCGCCTCCTGTGCCAAACCAAGAGCCGCCACCAATGCCTCCAGGGTAGGGATCGCCCGGCAGAGACATCCCTGCAAAGGCCAAAGTGTTCCCTATACAGCGAAGGAAATAAGTATTTGATCCCCGGCTGATGTTGAATGTTCGCCCCTCACACAGAAATGATCGGTCTAAGAATCGAATGTTCGGTGTATTGTAACACTGAGAGACAGAATAGCAACAACAAATTCAGCAGAAATGCGTCTAACAAATGATGAGTGATCTGCATGTTTATGAGGGAAATAAGGATTTGATCCCCTTCACAAAACATGACTTAGTACTTGGTGGCAAATCCCTTGTTGGCAATCACAGAGGTCAGACGTTTCCTGGAGTTGGCCCCCAGGTTCGCACACATCTCAGGAGGGATTTTGGCAGACTCCTCTTGGCAGATCCTCTCCAAGTCATTAAGGTTTGGTGGCTGACGTTTGGCAACTCGAACTTTCAGCTCCCTCCACAGATTTTCAATCGGATGAAGGTCTGGAGACTGGCTAGGCCACTCCAGGACCTTAATGTGCTTCTTCTTGAGCCGCTCCTTTGTTGCCTTGGCCGTGTGTTTTGGGTCATTGTCATGCTGGAACACCCATCCACGACCCATTTTCAATGCCCTGGCTGAGGGAAGAAGGTTCTCACCCAAGATTTGATGGTACATTGCCCCGTCCATCGTCCCTTTGATTCGGTGCAGTTGTCCTGTCCTCTTAGCAGAAAAACACCCCCAAAGCAGAATGTTTCCACCACCATGTTTGACAGTTGGGATGGTGTTCTTGGGGTCATAGGCAGCATTCCTCCTTGTTCAAACACGGCGAGTTGAGTTGATGCCAAAGAGCTGGATTTTGGTCTCCTCTGACCACAACACTTTCCACCAGTCCTCCTCGGCATCATTCAGATGTTCAGTGGCAGACTTCAGACGGGCCTGGACATGTGCTTTCTTGAGCAGAGGGACCTTGCGGGCACTGCAGGATTTCAGTCCTTGTCGGCGTAGTGTGTTACCAATTGTTTTCTTGGTGACTGTGGTCCCAGCTGCCTGGAGATCATTGACAAGATCCTCACGTGTAGTTCTGGGATGATTCCTCACTGTTCTCATGATCATTGACACTCCACGAGGTGAGATCTTGCATGGTGCACCAGACCTAGGGAGACTGACACTTGTTTTGTGTTTCTTCCATTTGGGAATGATTGTACCAACTGTTGTCACCTTCTCACCAAGCTGCTTGGCCATAGTTTGGTAGCCCAGTCCAGCCTTGTGTAGGTCTACCATCTTGTCCCTGACATCCTTGGACAGCTCTTTGGTCTTTGCCATGGTGGAGAGTTTGGAATCTGATGGTTTAATTGCTCCTGTGGACAGGTGTCTTTTATACAGGTAACACAATGAGATTAGCAGCACTCCCTTTAAGAGACTGCTTCTAATCTCAGCTTGTTACCTGTATGAAAGACACCTGGTAGCCAGAAATCCTGCTGAATGATAGGGGATCAAATCCTTCTTTCCCTCATGAACATGCAGATCAGTCATCATTTGTTAGACGCATTTCTGCTGAATTTGTTGTTGCTATTCTGTCTCTCAGTGTTACACCGAACATTCCATTGTTTGACCGATCATTTCTTTGTGAGGGGCAAACATTTAAAATCAGCAGGGGAGCAAATACGCATTTCCTTCACTGCAGGTGTGTAAAACCCCCGTCCTGACAGCCCATCACCCCAGCTGCAGCTCTCCTGCTGATCTACTGTAAAAAAGTTACATAGTTAGTCTGGCTAAAAAAAACAAAAGTCCATCCAATTCAACCATTAAAAAAAAGTTATCATCCTACACCCACAGTTGATCCAGAGGAAGGCAAAAATCCCAGCAAAGCACGATCCAATTTGCTCCTGCAGGGAAAAAAACTCCTTCCTGATCCCCCGAGAGGCAATCGGATATTCCCTGGATCAACTTTACCTATAAATGTTATATCCAGTTATATTCTGTGTATCCAAGAAAGAATCCAGGACTTTCCTACAGCAATCCACTGAGCTGGCCACAACCAACTCTTGAGGGAGTCTCAACGAAAAAGCATGGAGTGCGATTCATGGAAAGTTTCGGAAAAGCTGTACAGAACAATATATACTGGCTGCCATTCTATAAGAACCCGATCTGTCATGGGAAGGTCCCAATACTTTGATGTACTGACCCAGAACAAGCACACCTCCCAACCTTCTGAGATGGGAACAAGGGTCACCTATCAGCAAAAGGGTGCAGGCATAGGACACTCCCCCTACCACACACCACCTCCCCTAACCCCTCGCCCTCCGGAGGATCCCCCCCCTTTCCTGAGCAGGCCATAATTTGCAATGCGGCGCTGCGTTACTTTAACTGACAATTGCGCGGTCATGCAACGCTGCACCCACATGAAATTTACGTCTTTTTTTCCCCACGAATTAAGCTTTCTTTCGGTGGGATTTATTCACCTCTGCGGTTTTCATTTTTTGCGCTATCAATAAAAAAAGACTGACAATTTTGAGAAAAAAACTATTTTGACTTTTTGCTATTAAACAGGACCAGTAAAAAAATGTAAAAGAATCAAATTTCCTCATAAATTTTGGCCAAAATGTATTCTGCTCCGTGTCTTTGCTAAAAAAAGAAATCCCAATACGTGTAAATTAATTTTTTTGATTGAAAAGATACTTTTATTACAGAAGCATCAAAAACAACATGATACGTGTAATCGGGGTACATCTCACCCTATACTGCGACGCAGCGCACCACATGGCAATATAGTTCCAAGCATACAATAAATACATTCAGAAATAAATACATTCGCTCAGCGGTATGATGCCTGACGTGATGTGCAGAGGATGAATCCCCTGACCGCCATGTCATGCATAACGCCGCTTACCCCAAAAACTGTAACATTCTAATACACATTGCGTTTCCTAATAATACTAGTGCATGCAAGAAAACGAAAACCGGATATTGCGATCAACAATAGGCATCGGGTGTGTGTGGGAAGGGGAGGGGGGGGGGGAGAAACACAGGCCCGAAGCTTTATTGAAAAGACAAAGACACGCAAGGGGGAGTAGGGGGAAGGGGAGATCTTCAGACGTCCTCTTCCTCCTTAAAGTCCATCAAGGAATAGTCTCTGAGCAGACTGAGGATCAGTCTGCGGCAGTCCTCAATGGACATCCTCTCCCGCTGGTGGATGAGGCGCTTTCTGGCGCACCATAAAGCGTCCTTAAAACAACACAGCACCCGCCAGGCGCCGTCAATGTCCTCCAGAGAAAAGGTTCCACAGAACAGTCCATTCAACACCCCAAAGTGAGTGATGGCTGTCTGTGGTACAAAGTCCTTGAGTTCAGGTTCCAGGGCCCCCAACAGGGCCTGAGCAAATGAGCACTCCCAGAAAACGTGGTAAGACGTTTCCTCGTGGATGATGCAGAAGGGGCAGTGTCTGTATCTGCTCAGGTTCCTGGCATGCATAAATGTCCTGAGAGGCAACCCCCCTTGGATTGCCATCCATGCCAGGTCCTTGTGGCTGTTGGTAAGAATGTTGGAAGAAACATTCCTCCAGACCACCTTGCAGGTGTCTGAAGGCAGGCCTGGAACCGACTCCGAAATGTCGCTGGCTCGGATGAGCTTGTAGATAGTCTTTGGCTTCCACAAGTCAGGCTTGACTCCCTGCAGCCCTTGCTCCCTGATGAACTTGAAGGTATCCAAGTAGTACCAAGGAGTGTCCCAGTTGTAGGGGATGTAAATTAATTGGTTTACGTGAAAGTTATAGCGTTTACAAATGGTGGTATATATACTGGGATTTTAAATTTTTTATACTAGTAATGGCGGCGATCAGCGACTTATAGCGGGACTGCGGCAGGCATTCTGACACTGGGGGGAGGGGACTGATTTGGTGTCACTGACATCCCCAGTGACACCAATGCAGTGATCAGTGCTAATAAAAAGCACTGACACTGTACTAATGGCCCTGAGCAGGAAGGAGTTAACATCCGGGGCGATCAAAGGGTTAACTGTGTGCTGTGTGTTAGCGCTTCACTGTAAGCACACTGCTTTGTATGGCTCTGCTATGCAGAACCATACAAAGCAGTGTGCAGGAGCTGACAATACAGGAGCTAAACAATACAGATCTCTCCCCCGTCAGAGATGTTCGGCGATCACCGGGTGCCGGTGAGTAATCACCAGTTGGGATCTGGTGATTAACAGCTGAGACCGCGAATGGCGGCATGGATAGGGTGTGCGCCCCCTACCCGGATCTGCATAATCACATATATATATATATTTTTTTTAAATATATTGAATATGGCCAAAATTGTAGTATTTCAAATATATGTCAATATATTTGGGAAAAATACCCCCTACCCGGATCTGCAAAATCACACACACACACATATCTATATATACGTGATTTTGCGCACCCGTGCCGCCCTGTAGCAGTATTTCTGCTGTAGGGCGTGGCAGATCTGGTTAAAAAAGAATTGTACAAAAAAGAAAAATGATCGGTTGAACCGACAAGTGCGTTTATACCGCCGTTATTCCTTTATATTGTCTTTTGGGATTGACTAATACAGCAATTTAGAAATTGGATGGAAGGTTGCGCACTGGGAAACACTTTTTGATAGATAAATGGTGCATTTTATATACAGCTCTATAGATCAGACCAAAATGAGGACAAATGAGGAGGAAAGAGGGACAGAGGGACTTTGTTCCGATTGAGGGACAGTCCCTCGAAATCAGGGACAGATGGGAGCTATGAATAACCATAGAGACGTCTGACTAGTGCTGCCACCTCATCCAATGAAAGCCGAACACATATTAATGACACCGGTCCCGGGGATAATTTATTGCAGATAAAGACCTAAGTGAGTTTAATTGGCAGCTTAGGGTGGCACCTCTACTTCTGACCTTTTCTGGACCTTCGCTGGCTACATGTGTGTTCCAGGTCCGTGACCCAGAACTAGAGGCACCAAACATCAGGTAACAGGAACTTTCTGATGGAAGAAGCCCCGCCCTGTTCCTCTTGTAATACGTTCAAGAAGACCTGTTGTAAATGTACATAATGACAGAGTACATGATACACCCACATGGAAGAAAAGTACATTTGAAATATATTTTAAAAATATTTTTCCCAAATATATTGTTGACACACATATATATATATATTTATACTAAATGTTGAAATGATTTTATTACAAGATATACGAAAAATATTTTTTAAAATACATTTCAAATATACTGTATGTCTTTGAAAATACAAATCTACATTTCTGGAATGCATTTACAAATATATGTAAAAATATATGTTGAAATGACTTTTTTATATGTTAAAAAAAATCTGAAGAAATAATTTAAAAAATATTTATTTTTAAAAATATTTTTCTTATATTTTGTAATATATAAAAAACGCATTTCAACATACAGTATATATATATATTTATTGAAATATATTTTGAAATATATTGAATATGGCTAAAATTGTGGTATTTCAAATATATTTTTCTTCCATGTGGACTGGACCCCGCATTCACTATATCCGCTTTCCCCGGACCCTGAATACACTATATCCGCTCTCCCCGGACCCTGCATTCACTATATCCGCTCTCCCTGGACCCCGCATTCACTATATCCGCTCTCCCCGGACCCCGCATTCACTATATCCGCTCTCCTCGGACCCCGCATTCACTATATCCGCTCTGCCCGGACCCTGCATTCACTATATCCGCTCTCCCTGGACCCCGCATTCACTATATCCGCTCTCCCCGGACCCCGCATTCACTATATCCGCTCTCCCCGGACCCTGCATTCACTATATCCGCTCTCCCCGGACCCCGCATTCACTATATCTGGTCTCCCCGGACCCTGCATTCACTATATCTGCTCTCCCCGGACCCCGCATTCACTATATCTGGTCTCCCCGGACCCGGCATTCACTATATCCGCTCTCCCCAGACCCTGCATTCACTATATCCTCTCTCCCCGGACCCCGCATTCACTATATCTGCTCTCCCCGGACCCTGCATTCACTATATCCGCTCTCCCCGGACCCTGCATTCACTATATCCGCTCTCCCCGGACCCCGCATTCACTATATCCGCTCTCCCCGGACCCCGCATTCACTATATCCGCTCTCCCCGGACCCCGCATTCACTATATCCGCTCTCCCCGGACCCCGCATTCACTATATCCGCTCTCCCCGGACCCCGCATTCACTATATCCGCTCTCCCCGGACCCCGCATTCACTATATCCGCTCTCCCCGGACCCCGCATTCACTATATCCGCTCTCCCCACAGTACACACAACATGGAAAAGCAATTATTTTAATAAATATAAACTGCTAAATCCCTTTTCTCATCAGCAGTATATAGCAGTCTTATGACTTCTATCAGTGTCCAGAAGAGCACTAGCTAAAGCTTGTAGGAGGAGTTTTCTTTCTGCTCTAGGAGGATGCAGAAGCCCTGACCTCTGCCTGGACAGTGCTACTGATGCACTCTCCCTAGGAAAAAAAAAAAACCTCTCTAGCAATACACACCAAACTGAGCAAATGCCTAAAGTTCAGTCTGTCTTATCAGGAGATAAGAGGGGGACACTGGAAGAAGGGGAGGATCAGAGAAGTCAGGATCAAATTGACTTTTTACACAATGCGGAGGATTAACCCCTTAGGTCCCACAGTGAGTATAACAAGCACGCTTTACTGCATCTACAGACTGATTGTACTGTTGGGGGTTTAGTAACACTTTATGCCCATCAGGTGAAACAAGCCATAGAGGTGGTTCTGTGAGGTGGAACCATATACTGAATTCACCTTTTGCCTGTACAGCTTTTCTTCTGGAATATACTAAGGAGCGGGGCGGACTGACCATTCGAGCACTGCCCGAGGGCCCGGGGTCAGTAGGGGGCCCCATAAGATGTCCCTGGTACCTTTCATAGGCTTTTTTGGGTGTGGTTTGAATGTGGGTGAGGACACAGGGGCCCCATGATCCCCTATTGCCCCGGGGGCCCCATGAGTTGTCAGTCCGCCCCTGCTAAGGAGTGATGTCCTCCGAGGACCTTGAGGGACAGAGTGTGGAGTCCAGCGTATGAGAGGAGTACTTGAAGGGATGGAGCGGTGCTCTGTTCCCTGACTCTGCAAAGTGTTGGCCACAGGTTTTAAAACTAAGTCACTTAGGGGTGACTTATTGGAATCTGGAAGCCCCTTTAACAAGGGGCCCCTAGATCCCACGCCCCTCTGTGAATGAGTATGGGGTATAAGTGAGGTGGTAAAAATGAGTAAAAACAGTTTTTGACAAGTCCTTTATTTAAAAAAAAAAAAAATCGTCCCCGGAGTAGATCTGTCACATTGTAGCAAAGTGTCATTTCTTCAGTGTTGTCACATGAAAAGATAGAATCAAATATTTACAACAATGTGAGGGGAGGGGGGGGGGACTCACGTCTGGGAGATACTGTCATCATGGATCACAAACAAATGAAAGCAGAGCCCGAGGACAGAGTATTAATAGAGTACGCTGGGATTTCATTGCCGATACTTCGGTTTCTTGAGGTGAGCTGTACGTTGACTCGTTGTGCTCGGAGATTATGCAATCCAGCAATGGAGTTTTAATTAAAGGTTTGAAATTGGGCCAAGTACAGTTCAGTGTGTTCCGGATGGAGATTGCAAGGTCTCCCTGTACTGTACAAGAAGTAAGGGACAGGAGCTGGGAACAGCAGCACGTGGATTACATGAAAAAAGAATTTCTCACCGAAGGTTGGACCCCTGGCAATTAAAAACACGCCCTTCATCCCAGATAATCATTCATTCAAATAACATGAGTTTAGAACAGTGGTTCTCAACCTGTGGGTCGTGACCCCTTTGGGGATCGAACGACCCTTTCAGAGGGGTCGCCTAAGACCATGGGGGGGGACGACGACACATATTTCTGATGTGTAAAGAGAAGCTACTGTGAAGAAAGCAGCTACTGTGTAGAAAGGAATCCCAACCACGGCACCACCTGCCTGGAGTTTGCATGTTCTCCCTGTGCCTGCGTGGGTTTCCTCCGAGTACTCCGGTTTCCTCCCACACTCCAAAGACATGCTGGTAGGTTAATTGGCTCTTGTCTACATTGTCCCTAGTATGTGTATGTATGAATGTGAGTTAGGTACCTTAGACTGTACGCCCCTTGAGGGTGAGGGACCTTAGATTGTACGCCCCTTGAGGGTTAGGGACCTTAGATTGTACGCCCCTTGAGGGTGAGGGACCTTAGATTGTACGCCCCTTGAGGGTTAGGGACCTTAGATTGTATGCCCCTTGAGGGTTAGGGACTGATGTGAATGTACAATATATATGTAAAGTGCTGCATAAATTGACGGTGCTATATAAGTACCTGAAATAAATAAATAAACAAATAAAGGAGCTACTGTGTAGAAAGCAGCTACTGTGAAGAAAGCAGCTACTGTGTTGAAAGCAGCTACTCTGTTAAAAACAGCTATTGTGTAGAAAGCAGCTACTGTGTAGAAAGCAGCTACTGTGTAGAAAGCAGCAGTATTGGAGGTAAAATGACACTTGATGAATTATAATTACTGGGTAAATAATTTTATAGTTGGGGGGGGGGGGGTCACCACAACATGAGGAACTGTATTAAAGGGTCGCAGCATTAGGAAGGTTGAGAACCACTGGTTTAGAAAAAAAAAAAAAGGGAGGGATTACCTTTATTGTAGAAGGGCAGGGCCGTGGATAAGGGGGTACCACCAATCCTGTACAGGGCCCAGGCCAGCAGGAGGACCCAGGCAGCTGGGTGAATTTGATGTGGGCAGGAAGGTAGATCGCATGGCGCGGGCAATTACTGGAACCAATCCCCTGTATGTATCCCAGCCACAGCACCTCCTGCCTGGAGTTTGCATGTTCTCCCTGTAAATGCGTGGGTTTCCTCCGGGTACTCCGGTTTCCTCCCAACTCCAAAGACATGCTGGTAGGTTAATTGGATCCTGTCTAAATTGTCCCTATGGTATATGAATGTGAGTTAGGGACCTTAGAATGTACACTCCTCGGGGGCGGGGACTGATGTGAATGTACAATATATATGTAAAGCGCTGTGCAAATTGACGGCGCTATATAAGTACCTGAAATAAATAAATAAATATGTCTCTGCAGCAGCTGAAAGCTGCTGCCTTCTCCTCTCCCTCCTGCTGGCTTTCAGCTGCTGCAGAGAAGAGCCACACAGGGGATCGGTTCCAGTAATTGCCCCCCTGCCACACCCATCACCCACCCTGTGCACCCTACCTTCCCCCTGCTGTCCAGGCTCCCCCATGTGCCTCCACCCCGCAGTGCTGCCAGTTTCCCTTCCGACAGGCAGCTGCAAGCACGCAATAGGATCCTTCAGGACGTAGAGTCAATTTGTCACGTTTACCAGCCCCTTTCATTCCTGAGTGAACACAATGGGTGATCGGTACCAATCACTCTCTGTGTTCATTCACAACTGAAGCATAGTAAACTGTGGGTTTTTTTGAGGGGGGTATTTCTGTCAGGTTGACTGTAAAGGGCCCCACGGTTCCTAACAACAGCCCTGTTGAGAGGGCTATGATTCTGCTGCCCAGTGCTACAGAGCTCTCTACATGATGAACGCCCGCCATTGCAGGACTAGAACAATAGCATGCGCTGATGTAGTAGTGCTGGGTCTGGGAAGTGGAACTTTCTATGCAGCAAAAGTAATCCATTTTTGTAACCAAAATACTAAGTAAGATGTTTAGTTATTTAAACACTAAAAGCATTCGTTTCCTTTACAACTTTCACTGTCACCGAAGTATACCAAATGTCGGCAGCAGCAGGGAGTTCAACACGCACTTGTAATCTGACAAGCTGACTGTCACGTGGGAGTGTTTAGTTGCTGAACCACTTCCTCTGACCCCCAGTAGTGTTCACCCCAAAAAGAAAAAAAAAATGTATCCTACTAGGTCTAAAAATTGCAATACACTATATTGCCAAAAGCATTGGCTGGCCGGCCTATCCATGTACATGACCTTTAATGGCCCCCCAGTCTTAGTCCGTAGGGTTCAATATTGAGTTGGCCCCGCCCTTTCCACGCACATGACCTTTAATGGCCCCCCAGTCTTAGTCCGTAGGGTTCAATATTGAGTTGGCCCCGCCCTTTGCAGCTATAACAGCTTCAACTCTTCTGGGAAGGCCGTCCACAAGGTTTAGGAGGGTGTCTATGGGAAGGTTGGACCATTCTTCCAGAAGCACATTTGTCAGGTCAGGCACTGATGTCGGGGGAGGAGGCCTGGCTCGCAGTCTCCGCTCTAATTCATCCCAAAGGTGTTCTATGGGGTTGAGGTCAGGACTCTGTGCAGGACAGTCAAGTTCCTCCAAAAATGAACAAACTTGCAGGTAATCGATGCAAACATTAGCAATAAACATCAATACAAATGGAATGCCATCTCAACGGCACTTCCATAAAATTGTAGACCGTGTGTATTACATTATAGAGGACTCTCAAAGCAGCAGATTGGGTCCTCACAGCCAATCAGGATGACAACCCGCTCGGCGGGTGTGGGGACGCACCAAGCAGGCAGCTGGCCAACAAGAGCACCCCACAGGAATACCAGGTAATATACAAGTGAGATGGGGTAGGTAGTCAGGGGTGCAGAGTCGGGGTATACTTCAGCATCATTGTTTTTCAGCTGTAGAGGTATAGACCTCAAAGCATTAAACACACAGTCCGCTGTATATGCCGAAAAGGTGTGTTAGAGCAACTCCCATCCACAGGCAGATAATTGAAACACTGTCCGCAACCAATAATTTAATTGTTGCTAGGGGAAGCCGCTTGCTGCTGTCTGCAGGGGATCTATTTTACTGCTTTTCTTGTTATCATTAAAAAATTCCATACAAATTACTTATCACGGCAGAATGATACTTGGCTCTGTATTATCTAAAAACTGGGAGGTGGGTAGGGGGTGGAACCATTGGATGGTTCTCAGAGGTGGGTGGGGGGATGGAACCATTGGATGGTCCTCGGAGGTGGGTAGGGGAGTGGAACCATTGGACAGTCCTCGGAGGTGGGTGGGGGTGGAACCATTGGACGGTCCTCGGAGGTGGGTAGGGGAGGGTGGAACCATTGGACACTCCTGGAAGGTGGGTAGAGCTGGCGGAGCCATTGGAAGGTCCTCGGAGGTGGGTAGGGGTGAAACCGTTGGATGGTCCTCAGAGGTGAGTAGAGGGGTGGAACCAATGGACGGTCCTCGAGGTGGGTAAGGGGTGGAACCATTGGACGGTCCTCGGAGGTGGGTAGGGGTGGAACCATTGGACGGTCCTCGGAGGTGGGTAGGGGGTGAAACCATTGGACGGTCCTCGGAGGTGGGTAGGGGGTGGAACCATTGGACGGTCCTCGGAGGTGGGTAGGGGGTGAAACCATTGGACGGTCCTCAGAGTTGAGTAGGGGGGTGGAACCACTGGACGGTCCTCAGAGGTGGGTAGGGGGTGGAACCATTGGACGGTCCTTGCAGGTGGGTAAGGGGTGGAACCATTGGACTGTCCTTGGAAGTGGTTAGGGGGTGGAAACATTGGACGGTCCTCAGAGGTGGGTAAGGTCAGAGACAAAAAGTGACTTAGAAGTGGGGAGTTCCTGCACCTGAGAAAACAAGTCCTGACTTTGTTGAATACCGTGTCAAATATCACACCAGTTTTATGTTACCCTCTTTTACTTTTATAATAAAAAAATATTACAAAGAAAATGCAGTTTTATTACTCAGATTGGTTCATTGTCTAGATCAGTGATCGATGGCTTGTGATCTGCCCAACTTTTTCTGCTCATCAGCTCTCCCTATTGTTAGTGTAGTTTATGTGCGGCCCGAGACAATTCCTCTTCTTCTAATGAGACTCAGAAAAGTCAAAAGGTCGGCCACCCCTGACTTAGTCCTTCAAAGCTGGATTCCAGGTATTGGTGCAGCTGGACCAATGTAAGTACACATATACCGTACTTGATGCACCACTGCGGATATGCAGCAGGGCAGCCACTCAGCACGGGACCCAGAAGACCGCAGCAATGGCTGTAGTAGCAGCAGCAACTAGTGCAGCAAATCTCGGCTTCCATGGTGGTCCATCAGCTATGGGATACGTCTGCTTACGTTGATCCAAGCTGGACCAATGTAACAATGCAATACAAACTATATCTGAATATCAACTTTAAAAAGGTATTGAAAGTTCCACTGATGTCCCCCCCCCCCTTCTCTTCAGGCTTTATATGTTACATTCCCTCAGTCTCTACTATATGTTTTATCCCTCAGCCCTTGCAAAGCCAAAAACACCCCCCCTTGAAACATGCATCAGCATGCCAATGGGGCAGCACAGTGGCCAAGTGGTTAGCACTAGGGTCCCTGGTTCTAATCCCAACCATAGCACCACCTGGCTGGAGTTTGCATGTTTGCATGTATGAGTTTCCTTCAGGTACTCCGGTTTCCTCCCACACTCCAAAGACATGCTTGTAGGTGAATTGGCTCCTGTCTAAATTGTCCCCAGTATGTGTAAGTATGAATGTGAGTTAGGGACCTTAGATTGTAGACCCCTTGAGGGTTAGGGCCCTTAGATTGTACGCCCCTTGAGGGTTAGGGACCTTAGATTGTACACCCCTTGAGGGTTAGGGACTGATGTGAATGTACAATATATATGTAAATTGCTGCATAAATTGATGGCGCTATATAAGTACCTGTAATAAGGAAATCCCATTTTATGTGAAGAAGCCTGAAATCTCACAAGGATACCAGTTCTCCTGCCCTACATACCTCTGGATGACAACTCCTTGCCTCATATCAGAAGTCTATGGATCCCTTTCATTTCATGCAACACTGCCACCTATTGACACACTGCCACATGTGCGCCCATTACATTTCGGGTCACTACTATTTGCACACACAGGGCCACTTTTAGAAATTACGGGGTTTCTTAAAGCCTACCTGATAGGGACCCCCTCAATCCCACTCCTGGCCCCTCCTCAGACCCCCCCCTTGAAACAAACTGCAGGTTTGTGGCTGTTTACATATGCATGGGGGACAGACATGCGCATTCGCAATTGAAAGAATAAATAACTAAATAAAATAAAATGTAGCACATTTAAAAAAAAAAAAAAGAAAGAATAAATAAATAATAAAATAAAATGTAGCAATTGCGAATGCGCATTGGGGAAAGGGGCATTTTAAAAATGTGCTACATTTTATTTTATTTATTTATTCTTTCTTTCTTTTTTTTTTTTAAATCTCTTTTATTGTTCTCAGAAGGGATGAACACATAGCTCACAACTGTCCCTGATTCTGAGGGACTGTCCCCCATTTGGAACAAAGTCCCTCTTTCCTCCTCATCTGTCCCTCATTTTGGTCTGTTCTATAGAGTTGTTTTTAAATGCAATATTTATCTATCAAAAAGTGTTTTACATTGTTAAATCTTTCATCCAATTTTTAAAATGCTGCATTTGTAAGTTTTAAAGGCCAATACAAAGGAATAGTAGTGGTAACAAAAAAAAAAAAAAAAGCACTTGTGGGTTTAACCAGTTCCCGACCACACTATAGCCAAAAGATGGCTACAGCGTGGTTGGCTAGTTCTGGGAGGGCGTCCATGGATGTCCTTCCAAGAACCACCCCCCCCCCCCGAGCCCCCTGGGGCGTGCTCTGTGCATGTGCTGCTGATCACGTGCCCAGGTAAAGGGCCAATCAGAGCCGCCTTTTACCATGTGATCTGCTGTGTCCAATCAAAGCTGATCACAGTATAAATAGAAAATGCCAGTTATTGGCAGTCCTCTCCTCATGCTGACTGCGTATGAGGAGAGGAGAGCCGGTAAGTGGCATTTCTCAGAGGGGACATCTGCACTGATCATCAGGGTATTGATCATCAGTGCTCTAATGATCAGTGTAGCCCCATCAGTGCTTAGTATCAGTACCCATCAGTGCTGGTTATCAGTACCCATCAGTGCTGGTTGTCACTGCCCATCAGTGTTGCATATTGGTGCAGCCTCATCAGTGCCTCCTCATCCGTGTCCATCAGTGCCACCAGTTATTATCCATCAGTGCTGGCTATTCGTGCCCATCAATGCCGCATATTGGTGCAGCCTCATCAGTGTCTCCTCATCAGTGTCCACCAGTTATTGTCCATCAGTGCTGGCTGTCAGTGCTGTTTAACAGTGCCCGTCAGTGCTGCCTATCCATGCCCAATATTGGTGCAGCCTCATCAGCTCATATCAGTGCAGCCTCATCAGTGCCCATCAGTACAGCCTCATCAGCTCATATCCAGCAGCATCTTAGCCACTAGGATTACTTTTACTTTGTGCAGAATTGCTGGGGTTAAAAAATGAAATCTCGATCATTTGTGCAGTGATTATCCATATGTCAGCCTTCCAATCCAGTGATGTACCGGTATGTCGCTGGATGGGAAGTGGCTAAAGAAGAATGGTTTGTTAAAAATGCAATTCAGCTGCACATATTTACTGCCCACCCCAACACAAGTGTAAAGTAGCATCTAACTGTGTGCTTATGATAATCACACAGCCAGCACTGTCTGCAGGTGCTCTATCATGGCTCTGTCACCGTGTGTCACATACTGTACATGGATGTTGGGAGCTGATTTTGTTAACTTTTAGCTGTACTGAGTGTTACATACTATATCACAGTACAGCCGGGGCCATCGTAAAACTGATTGGGCACTTGGCAAACATTTTCTTGCCAACCCCCCCATCAGGAGATGATCAAAGACAGCAGACATACTACAGGAGATGATCAGAGACAGCAGACATGATAGAGGAGATGATCAGAGACTGCAGACATACTACAGGAGATGATCAGAGACAGCAGACATGATAGAGGAGATGATCAGAGACTGCAGACATACTACAGGAGATGATCAGAGACTGCAGACATGATACAGGAGATGATCAGAGACAGCAGACATACTACAGGAGATGATCAGAGACTGCAGACATGATAGAGGAGATGATCAGAGACTGCAGACTTACTACAGACTTGCTCCAGTTTTAGTAAATCTACCCCCATTCTGTCAAAGTACATGGCTCAAAAAAATGAATGGAAAACTTTGAAAACCCATCAGATCTCAATGGGGAGAAATCTCCTGCTGGATCTCTATACTGACATGGACCGGGTGATGGGTGAGGAATGTAAGGACGTCCTATCGTTTGATGGAAATGAAAATGATCGACCTACAGAGGACTGAATTCAAAGACACCCCAAAAATCAAAGTGAAACAGTGATGCAGCAGGCGAGTCCATTTGGCTGAAATGTCATTGCAGCAACTCAGAATGGTCCTCAGTAGTTTGTGTGGCCCCCACGTGCTTGTATGTATGCCTGACAATGTCGGGGGAGGCTCCTAATGAGATGATGGATGGTGTCCTGGGGGATTTCCTCCCAGATCTGGACCAGGGCATCACTGAGCTCCTGGACAGTCTGAGGTGCAACCTGGCAGCGTCGGATGGACCGAAACATGACATGCCAGAAGTGTTCTATTGGATTTAGTAAAGGGGAGCGTGGGGCCATTCAATGGTATCAATTCCTTCATCCTCCAGGAACTGCCTGCATACTCTCCCCACATGGGGCCGGGCATTGTCTGCACCAGAAGGAACCCAGGACCCACTGCACCAGGAGGAACCCAGGACCCCTTGCACCAGTGTAGGGTCTCACAGTGGGTCCAATGATTTCATCCCCATACCTAATGGCAGTCAGGGTGCCATTGTCTAGCCTGTAGAGGTCTATGCATCCCTCCATGGATAGGCCTCCCCAGACCATCACTGACCTACCACCAAAACGGTCATGCTGAACGATATTACAGGCAGCAGAACGTTCTCCACGGCTTCTCCAGACCCTTTCACGTCTGTCACATGTGCTCAGGGGGAACCTGCTCTCATCTGTAAAAAGCACAGGATGCCAGTGGTGGACCTGCCAATTCTGGTGTTCAATGGCAAATGCCAATCCAGCTCTATGGTGTCGGGCAGTGAGCACAGGGCCTACTAGAGGACGTCGGGCCCTCAGGCCACCCTCATGAAGTCTGTTTCTGATTGTTTAGTCAGAGACATTCACACCAGTGGCCTGCTGGAGGACATTTTGTAGGACTCTGGCAGGGCTCATCCTGGTCCTCCTTGCACAAAGGAGCAGATACCGGTCCTGCTGATGGGTTGAGGACCTTCTACGGCCCTGTCCAGCTGTCCTAGAGTAACTGCCTGTCTCCTGCAATCTCCTCCATGTTCTTGAGACTGTGCTGGGAGACACAGCAAACCTTCTGGCAATGGCATGTATTGATGTGCCATCCTGGAGGAGTTGGACTGCCTGTGCAACCTCTGTAGGGTCCAGGTATGGCCTCATGCTACCAGTAGTGACACTGACCCTAGCCAAATGCAAAACTAGTGAAAAACAGTCAGAAAAGATGAGTAAAAAAATATCAGTAGCCTCCACCTGTACAACCATTCCTGTTTTGGGGGTCGACAAATTCTTGTCCACGAAAATTATTTTCTGTAGCAACATGAGGTGAATTTGAAGGCTTGGTTTGTCAAATTTCAAAATCATTGGTGGCACCACTGAATTACAAAACGCATGAAATATCTGATTTTCAAAAAAAAAAATGTGTTCAGAATTTGACCCATGTATGGCCTGCCTAACACTGTACACCAGGTGTATCAAACTCAATTTCATTGCATGTTGTATTAGCATTATGGTTGGGCCGGTTGTATCTGTAATAGACTATGTCCAGAGCACGCCATCCCCTCTTATATCAGATGTCAGGAGCCCCCCACCCACCATTAGTAATCAAGAGGCCCCACCCTCCCTTACATCATAGTGCACCCCACCTTACCTTGTGCTGCTTCCAGGAAGAAGATGGTGACGGATTTGAGAAGAAGTGCAGGGTCTGGAGGAGGACCAGAGAAGGGCTGGAGTCAGGTTCTGGAGTGTGCTGAATGCTGAGACCAGGGGAGGTGGAGACAAGGGGGTGCTACAGCTGCACAGAGAGGCACAGGATTCTTTAGGGGAGTTCCGTCCTCTCTGCTGTCGAGTGTGAGATGGGGGGGGGGGGGCAGAGCAAAGCTTCTCCATGGCTGCAGGGCGAAAAGCAGGATCTGGCGGCAGAGTTCTGTCCTCCTCTCTGCTGCGACAGAGCGGGGGTGGAGACAAGGGGGTGGGGTGCCACAGGTGCAGGAGAGGTGCAAGGCACACATGAATTGGCCTTGTGTCATACACCCTCCCCACTCACCTGCTCCTCCCTCTAAGTACCCCCAGCAATGTCAACACAGCCAATGCAGCAGTCCAGGGATTTCAAATCCCCCCTCCCCTGCTCTTCTTCCTGCAGTGCTTCCAGGACGGACTAGGTCAATCCTGATTGGTCAGTATCTGCACCGTGAACAGCTCTGGTCCATCCCTGAAGTGCTGCACAGAGAAGAGCAGAGTTTCCAAATTCCAGGGGGAGAGGGGGGGGGGGGGGTGTACAGAGTAAGTTCACATTTTCATTTTTTGTGTAAAGGTGAACACAAAGGATTAATTCAACCCCCTCCCCCAGTACAATGCTCCATCACTATTTTCAGCTACAGCATGTCAAGCAGCTAATGCACAGTGTGCCGATGTGAGAGATTTACCTGATAATCTGATCATTACTACCCTGCAGAGTTCTTCTCCGAAGGAAGCCTATTTCTACGTTGTACGCAATGCTGATGACCACAAACGCCAGGCACTCAGCCTACGATAAAAAAAGAAATTCTTGGGAAAGAGAATTGGTAAATCTGAGTAATGAGGAAGAATGAATGAAGGATGAAACCTTGGAGGTCTACAAATCCATCTCTAAGACGTCAGACAAGCCCACTCACCTCTATTGTCTACATCCAGAGGATTTAGAACAGACCTCCTGCCCTGCCTCCTCCCTCAGACATTTGCAGAATGAAATTATTGTTTTAGGCTCTACCTCAGGAGTTGGTGAGAAACTACAGACCTAGTACAGGAGATGGTCAGAGACTGCAGACCTACTGAATGAAGGATGAAACCTTGGAGGTCTACAAATCCATCTCTAAGACGTCAGACAAGCCCACCCAGCTCTATAGTCTCCATACAGAGTATTTAGAACGGACCTCTTCCCCTGCCTCCTCCCTCAGACATTTGCAGAATTTAAATTTTTTTTTATGCCCCACCTCAGCAGTTGGTGAGAAACTACAGACCTAGCACAGGAGATGGTCACCTTGGAGGTCTACAAATCCATCTCTAAGGGCTCGTTCACACTTGGCTGTTTTACCAACGCTTGCCAAACGCCCCTATAGCGTTTGGCAAGCGTTGGTCCGGCGTTTGTGGGGCGTTATTAACGCTCGGCAAACGCTCCGCAAACGCCGCATGCGCGGTTTAGTGGCGGTTGCTAGGCGTTTGCCGAGCGTTAATAACGCCCCACAAACGCCTATAATACAGTTTGAGTGGTGTTACCGGTCCGCAAACGCGTCGCAACCGCACCGCAAACGCCGGCCGGGTGTTTGCGGAGCGGCACCATAGACGAGAATAGGAGGCTTCAAAGCCTCCTGACTCGACCAGAGGCGTCCGTTTTGCCGCGACGCAAACGCTCCCGTTAGAACAGCACCATGTGCTGTAAGGTGCAGAATTGGCAGAGGCGTTTGGGAAGCGGTAAAAACGCTTCCCAAACGCCTCTCTGCCGCCTGCACACAGCGCTAGTGTGAACGTAGCCTAAGACATCAGGCAAGCCCACTCAGAGCTATAGTCTACATCCAGAGTATTTAGAACAGACCTCCTGCCCTGCCTTCTCCCTCTGACATTTGCAGAATGAAATTATTGTTTTAGGCTCTACCTCAGGAGTTGGTGAGAAACTGCAGACCTAGTACAGGAGATGGTCAGAGACTGCAGACCTAGTACAGGAGATGGTCAGAGACTGCAGACCTAGTACAGGAGATGGTCAGAGACTGCAGACCTAGTACAGGAGATGGTCAGAGACTGCAGACCTAGTACAGGAGATGGTCAGAGACTGCAGACCTAGTACAGGAGATGGTCAGAGACTGCAGACCTAGTACAGGAGATGGTCAGAGACTGCAGACCTAGTACAGGAGATGGTCAGAGACTGCAGACCTAGTACAGGAGATGGTCAGAGACTGCAGACCTAGTACAGGAGATGGTCAGAGACTGCAGACCTACTGAATGAAGGATGAAACCTTGGAGGTCTACAAATCCATCTCTAAGACATCAGACAAGCCCACCCAGCTCTATAGTCTCCATACAGAGTATTTAGAAAGGACTTCCTCCCCTGCCTCCTCCCTCAGATATTTGCATAATTTTAATTTTTTTTTGGCTCCACCTCAGGAATTGGTGAGAAACTGCAGACCTAGTACAGGATATGGCCAGGTGGGCCTACTGAATGAAGGATGAAACCTTGGAGGTCTACATCTCTAAGTCCGCTCATTTCCTTGCTGCAAAGTGTGGAGAGTTCTTTAGGAGTCCGTGAATTGCCTGATTAAGCGGCCACTTTTAACTGACTGTCCATCAGCAGACTCCTTGTAGGTCCTGAATACTCCAGTGGCTGTGTGCCGACATCAGACCAAGGGGTCACAACAAGAGCAGTGCAGGGGTTGGACCAAGTCAAGTTTAGAAAGAAGAAAGAAAAAAAAAAATGAAAAAGAAAAAAAGCACTTTAAGTCTAGGTTCACACTGTGGTATATCACATGTAATTCGCACAGGAACCGCACCGCATTCCTGTGCCAATCACATGCGATTTCTGTGCGGTGTGATCGGAGTCGTACATTTTGTATTGCTCAAATCGCACAGGACCCATTTTTGAGTCCACACTAGAATCGGATTGCATGGGTATTCACACCTACACGATCCGATTCTGCACGGGAGAATGTCACCAGCACACCGAGGATCACCAATACGGGCCCAAAAGTTTTAATAAACAATCGCATAGTTACAGCAAGGCAACGTTTCGGACTCTCGCAGGACCCCTTCATCAGGCATGTGACCGATTCTACACATCGCACGTTTTGCAGTCCGATTTCGAGGTGTTAACATACACACCCGCAGAGGTTCGCACGAACGGGGTGCAATTCTGATGCGGTGAGGAATTCGCACAGAAAACACTGCAAATTCCGGACCACATCAGTGTGAACCCGGACTGAAAGACTTTTACAAATGAATGGGAGTGGAGATTTTTAATTTTTTTTTGCTTGATTATGGGCTTTAAAGTGGAACTCTAGGAATATAAAGTGTACAAATTAGTACTGCTCTATAAAAAAAAATATCATTTAAGTGATATAATCACTTGACCTCTGGAAGATTTTACCCCCTTCCTGACCAGGGCAATTCTGGCTATTCAGCACTGCGCTACTTTAACTGGCAATTGCGCACTCATGCTACACTGTATACAAATTTATATCTTTTTTTCACACAAATAGATTTCTTTTGGTGGCATCTGATCATTTTTTTTTCTTTTAACACTTTTTTGTAGCACCTAAAATATTATAATTCTCTACTTTGTTATAAAACATATCCAGTTAAATTAAAAAAAAAAAACATCACATCACATTTCTTCAAAAATTTTGGACAAAATGTATTGTCTTTTTTTTTTTTTTTTTTTTTTAACCAAAGACAGGCAACAATACATTTTGTCCTAAATTTTTGAAGAAATGTTTTTGTTTTTTTTTACCCAAAAAAAAAAAAAAATCCCAAATAAGTATTAATTGGTTCCTGTGAAACTTATAGCGTCTACCAACTGTGGTATATATACTGGAATGTACACAGCTACGACGCTGCAATGGTGGTGATCAGATACCTATTGGGATACTGTGGCGGGCAATCTGACACTAACAGACACTGACATCAATAATGACACAAATACAGTGACAGTGTACACATGGGGGGTTGCAAACAGACAGCCCTCCAGCTGTTGTGGAACTACAAGTCCCATCATGCCTCTTGCTTGTAGAAGACATGCTTGTAATTGCCAGTTTTGCAATACGTCATGGTACTTGTAGTTCCGCAAGAGCTGGAGGGCCACCATTTTGACACCCGTGGTGCACGCGGTCACTGGAGTAATGACACTAGCTGGGAAGAGGTTTACATCAAGGCGTTGTGCCTAACAGAGTGTATTGCTTTTACTTTGATCTGGCTGTTTCTTCTCCCTGAAAAGCAGGGAGAAAAAACAGCCAGATCACTGTTCCATGTACACAGAGTTCTGTGTTTTGTAAAACGTAGAACTGTGTGTGTGATTGGGCGCAGCCGATCAGCTGAAATCAACTGCCAAACTCGTGTTGTGCCCAATCACAGCACGGGGGTCGGCAGGGAGCATGCGCACCCCAAATCTGGAATAAAGCCGAACACGTACATGCATGTGACTGTGCGTGCACCCACCGCCTGTTCGCAGCATATTTACTACGAGCGGCTGGACAGGTGATTAAAGGCAATTTTTCTTTTAATTAAAATAAGAGGTTGTACTTACCTGCTGTGTGCAACATTATATATAACAACTCTTTACGTCTGGAGGAAAAGAAATGTAATCTCCAAACACGGAAAGGTTTCTTCACAGTAAGAGCTGTGAGAATGTGGAATAGACTCCCTCAAGAGTTGGTTGTGGCCAGCTCAGTGGATTGCTGTAGGAAAGTCCTGGATTCTTTCTTGGATACACAGAATATAACATTTATATGGAAAGCTGATCCAGGGAATATCCGATTGCCTCTCGGGGGATCAGGAAGGAATGTTTTCCCTGCAGGAGCAAATTCCATCGTGCTTTGCTGTTTTTTTTTGCCTTCCTCTGGATCATCTGTGGGTGTAGGATTATAACTTTTTTTTTTTTTTAATGGTTGAACTGGATGGAATTTTGTCTTTTTTCAGCCATACTAACTATGTAACTATTGCACAGAGCAGTTCCCTTGTCTTCTCTTTGGCAGTCCCCTAATAGCCCCATCTGCTGTTTCTTCCTCTGGGTGACCCCTCAGCACGCTATGGGCACGCTCCTCAGTCGGGCTGTGTGTTTCCATAGACACACACACAGCTCTAGGAAACCAGGTCCCAGCTCCCTCCTCTCAGGAGTTTAACGGACAGCAGGAGACAATGGCCCCCATTGCGATGTGTCAGCTGGGACAGCGCTGGAGCAGTGAGGTACCAGGTAAGTGTTTTTGAGGTAAGAAACCCCAAGAAAAAACAAAAACAAGAAAATCTTTAATTTCCCTCCATTCCTAAAGTGGTTGTAAACCTCAGACATGAATTATGAACAAATCATATCCCTCTATAGTGTGTACTTGTTTTAATTAGGAGCACTGAGTGTCATTTCTGTCTGCCGTTTTGTTCCTCTGCTATCAGCTTGAATCACTTCTGACAAGTTTTCATGACACCAAGAGAAAAATGGTGACAGGGAGGGAGCTCCGGCACACAGCCTGTGGTTGACAGCCCCAGCTCTGTTTCTGTGTACTGTTTGAAAGGGGTGTGTCCCTTCTGTCCAATCAGCTCTCAGAGCTCTCCTTACTGAGCTTTACCGCCCCCTTTTGTCTGACAGCTCCGACAAATTTCTGGTCTTTGAATAGGTGCAGAGAAGACAGATAAACAGGTACATAAATGAAAGCTGAAGAACAGAGCAGACACCTGGTAAGTTAGACATATTTATTGCAATCAAACATCTTGCTGTAACAAATCTGTTAAAAATCCTCTCCCCCACCCCCCACATCCCCAGCATTTGGCAAATGAAAAATTGCAGGCACATCTTGGCACCAGGCACCTTTGGCAGAGACTGTCACAAGTTGGAAGAGTTTGGCAGATCATGACATTTGTAAGAACATCGTAATAAATAAGGATGCGCCGATATCAAGTATTTTCACGAGCACTCGTGGAGAAAAAAAAAAAAAAAAAAGCTCCCGATACCTGAAAAACGATACTTTGCAGTGCGATTTGCGCCCACACAATGAATTGGTGCTAAAAAAAATGCACTGCAGAGAATGGCAAGCAATTTGAACAGGAATGCGGTGCGATTCTTGTCCAAATTGCATGTAGTTTCCCGCACCGCACCTGCGTGAGCCCAGGTTGAAGTCACTATGACAAGCCCGGGTTCACACAGGAGCGGTGCAGGAAACCGCATGCGAGTTGGACAGCCCACATGGAAGAAAAAATAGATTTGAAAAATATTCTTCCCAAATACATTGACATATATTTGAAATGTGACAATTTTGGCCGTATTCAATATATTTCAACACACACACACACGTTGAAATTCATTTTTTATATCTTACAAACTATATGAAAAATTTTTAAAAATACATTTTCAAATATACTGCATGTCTTTAAAAATACATTTAATCTACATTTTTGGAATGCACTTAGAAATATATGTAAAAATGTTAAAATTTCTTTTTTATATAAAAAAAACTGAAGAATATATTTAAAAAAATATATATTTTTAAAAATATTTTTCATGTGTTTTGTAATGTATAAAAAACACATTTCAACATGCAGTGTGTAATATATATATACATACATACACACACACATATATATATATATATACACACACACATACATATACACAGAGGGGCGGACTGACAACTCATGGGGCCCCCCGGCAATAGGGGATCATGGGGCCCCTGTGTCCTTGCCCAAACTCAAAAAAGCCTATGAAAAAGGTACCGGGGGCATCTCATGGGGCGCCCTACTGACCCCGGGCCCTCGGGCAGTGCCCGAGTTTCCAAATGGTCAGTCCGCCCCTGTATACATACACACACACAATGAATATATATATATATATATATATATATATATATATATATATATATATATATACACATATATATATATATACACACATATATATATATATACATATATACACACACACACACACACACTGCATGTTGAAATGCGTTTTTATGTTACAAAATATATAAAAACTTTTTTAAAAATATATATTTTTTTTAATATATTCTTCAGATTTTTTTTATATCATTTTAACATATATTTGTACATAGATTTGTAAGTGTATTCCAAAAATGTAGATTAAATGTATTTTTAAAAATATTTTTCATATAGTTTGTAATACATAAAAAATGCATTTCAACATGCAGTGTATATATATGTATATATGTGTGTGTGTGTATATATGTATGAAAAATGTATGTTGAAAATGTATTTTTAAAAATATCTGTCATATATTTTGTAATAAAAACGTATTTCAGCATGCAGTGTATATATATGTGTGTGTGTGTGTATGTGTATATATATATATATATATATATATATATATATATATATATATATATATATATATATATGTATGTGTATATATATATATATATATATATATATATATATATATATATATATATATATATATATATATATATATATATATATATATATATATATATATATTTTTTTTTTTTTTTTTTGTTTTTTTAAATATCTTTCATATATTTTGTAATAAAAACGTATTTCAACATACAGTATGTATATATAAATACATTTTGAAATATATTGAATACGGCCAAAATTGTAGCATTTCAAATATATGTCAATATATTTGGGAAGAATATTTTTAAAATATATTTTTCTTCCATGTGGGAGGAATTGCACCTGCTCAAATCACATGCGATTCTTTGCAGTACGATTTGCACCCACTCCTTTTGTATGGAGGCAGATCGCAGCGCAAAGTATCAGTACTCGGTATCGGTGAGTATTTGACCAGAAGGATCAGTACTTCTACTCGCCGATTAAAAAAAAATGAGATGGTATCGGTGCATCCCTGGTAATAAACATTCACAAACTGGCTAGACATCCAGGCACTTTTGGAGAGGCAATAACATAGCACTAGAACAGGCAGCTATTGGATACAATGTACATTTCTTGGCTTCCAGATCTGACATATCGTATATTGGGGAGATTCGAGGTCACTGGGACCACACATTTAATTCCAGGTAAGCGACTCCCTACATACTGAAGTGAAGGGAGGACAGCCCAGGAACTTCGCTATGGCATCGCTCAAATCCACCATGAATGGTCTCATCCAGATGAAGCAAAAAAACTACTGCTGACAATTAACAGCTAAAGAGTACCTGTCACCCCTTTCACACGAGGCGGACCCCACTTTGCTCATCGGGGCATCTGTATGCATTCCCCCCCTTCCCTGCTAAGCAGGGCAGAGGTGCTCATACGGAGCCAAAATGGACACAGGCCCTGGATGCAAAGGGATCAGCTGCCTTTTTTCACCCGACTGCCTTCTGATTTGCCAAGACAGGGAGGAACAGATCCCCTTCCATTTGTTTTTAGCGGATTGGAGGTCGGCGGGTGTAAACAGATAAGTCCATTTACATCCGCCGATCCATACAGGAGAATGGAGGGTCCCCAACCAGATCCGCCTGTAAATTTTCTGTGCGTTAGGGGCCTTAAACACAACAAAGGCAGTCCACATTGGCGCCCAACCTAACGCACAGACCAGGGGTGGACTGACCATTCGAGCACTCGGGCACCGCCCGGGGTCAGTAGGGGGGCCCCATGAGATTTCCCTGGTACCTTTTATAGACTTTTTTGGGTGTGCTTTGAGTTTGGGCAAGGACACAGGGGCCCCATGATCCCCTATTGCCTAGGGGGCCCCATGAGTTGTCAGTCCGCCCCTGGTACAGACTATTGCATAAGTCTAGGTTCACACCTTTGCGTTTTGCAGGAACGCACAGCGGTCCATTTAACATGCTTTCCTATGGGACACGTTCACCTCCCCATGTTTTCACCCGGTCCTTTTTTTGGAAAGGGGCAGGGACTTTTTTTTTTTTCTTTTGCGTTTTTGGTTCAACAGACTTCAATGGAGATGTTGCAGAAATGCATGTAGTGCATTTTTTAAGGGTTTTAATCTGAAAAAAAAAAAATCACGCAGAAAAAAAAAAGCGCACAGCGGAAGTGGATCAAACTTAAACTGCATAGGTGTGAACCGAGCCTAAGAATGGCTAACGGGTGGAGGGGGTCCTGACCTAATTCCACACTGACCGGTGTCCTCAGACCTGTGGCACATGACGTGACAGGTACTCCACATATTTATAAACACTGGATTGGCCTACAAGAGAGCTTTCCTTTTTATTTGCAAACAGGTACACTTGAATTACGGAGGCACTTGGGAGCAAGACACTTCTTTGTGATATACACTCACCGGCCACTTTATTGGGTCCACTTGTTCAATGGCTTGGTAACACAAATTGCTAATCAGCCAATCACGTGGCAGCAACTCAACGCATTTAGGCATCTAGATAGGGTGAAGACAACTTGCTGAAGATCAAACCGAGCATCAGAATGGGGATTTAAGCGACTTTGAACATTGCTGCCAGACGGGCTGGTCCGAGTATTTCAGAAACCGATGATCTACTGAGATTTTCACACACAACCATCTCTAGGGTTACAGAGAATGGTCCGAAAAAGAGAAAATATCCAGAGAGTGGCAGTTGTGTGGAGGAAAATTCCTTGTTGATATCAGAGGAGAATGGGCAGACTGGTTGTAATGAGCAGTTATTTGAGTTACTGTCGCCTTTCTATCATCTCCAACCAAAGTATGCAGAATACCATCTCTAAACGCACAACACGTCCAACCTTAGAGCAGATAGGCTACAGCAGCAGAAGACCACACCGGGTGTCACTCCTGCCAGCTAAGACCACACCGGGTGTCACTCCTGCCAGCTAAGACCACACCGGGTGTCACTCCTGCCAGCTAAGACCACACCGGGTGTCACTCCTGCCAGCTAAGACCACACCGGGTGTCACTCCTGCCAGCTAAGACCACACCGGGTGTCACTCCTGCCAGCTAAGACCACACCGGGTGTCACTCCTGCCAGCTAAGACCACACCGGGTGTCACTCCTGCCAGCTAAGACCACACCGGGTGTCACTCCTGCCAGCTAAGACCACACCGGGTGTCACTCCTGCCAGCTAAGACCACACCGGGTGTCACTCCTGCCAGCTAAGAACAGGAAACGAAGGCTACAGTTCACACAGGATCTCCAAAACTGGACAGCAGAAGATTGGAAAAACATTGCCTGGTCTAATGAGTCTGGATTTCAGCAGAGACATTCAGATGGTAGGGTCAGAATTTGGCGTAAACACGAAAGCGTGGATCCATCCTACCTTGTCTACAGTTCATGGATGTGCAGCCGGCAAATCTGCAGCCACTGCGTGATGCCATCATGTCAATATGGACCAAAATCTCTGAGAAATGTTTCCAACACCTTGTTGAATCTACGCCACGAAGAATGAAGGCAAAAGGGGGTCCAACCCAATATATGGACCAAAATCTCCGAGGAAGGTTTCCTACGCATTGTTGAATCTACGCCACGAAGAATGAAGGCAAAAAGGGTCTCCAACCCAATATATGGACCAAAATCTCCAAGGAAGATTTCCAACACCTTGTATAATCTACATCACGAAGAATGAAGGCAAAAAAGGGGGTCCAACCCAATATATGGACCAAAATCTCAGAGAAATGTTTCCAACAGCTTGTTGAATCTACGGCACGAAGAATGAAGGCAAAAGGGGGTCCAACCCAATGTATGGAATAAAATCTCCGAGGAAGGTTTCCAACGCATTGTTGAATCTATGCCACAAAGAATGAAGGCAAAAAAGGGGCTCCAACCCAATATATGGACCAAAATCTCCAAGGAAGGTTTCCAACGCCTTGTTGAATCTACGCCATGAAGAATGAAGGCAAAAGGGGGTCCAACCCAATACATGCACCAAAATCTCCGAGGAAGGTTTCCAACGCCTTGCTGAATCTACGCCACGAAAAATGAAGGCAAAAAAGGAGCTCCAACCCGATATATGGACCAAAATTTTCGAGGAAGGTTTCCAACGCCTTGTTGAATCTACGCCACGAAGAATGAAGGCAAAAGGGGGTCCAACCCAATATATGGACCAAAATCTCCAAGGAAGGTTTCCAACGCCTTGTTGAATCTACGCCACGAAGAATGAAGGCAAAAGGGGCTCCAACCCAATATATGGACCAAAATTTTCGAGGAAGGTTTCCAACGCCTTGTTGAATCTACGCCACGAAGAATGAAGGCAAAAGGGGGTCCAACCCAATATATGGACCAAAATCTCCAAGGAAGGTTTCCAACGCCTTGTTGAATCTACGCCATGAAGAATGAAGGCAAAAGGGGGTCCAACCCAACACATGCACCAAAATCTCCGAGGAAGGTTTCCAACGCCTTGTTGAATCTACGCCACGAAAAATGAAGGCAAAAAAGGAGCTCCAACCCAATATATGGACCAAAATTTTCGAGGAAGGTTTCCAACGCCTTGTTGAATCTACGCCATGAAGAATGAAGGCAAAAGGGGGTCCAACCCAATATATGGACCAAAATCTCCGAGGAAGGTTTCCAACGCCTTGTTGAATCTACGCCACGAAGAATGAAGGCAAAAGGGGCTCCAACCCAATATATGGACCAAAATTTTCGAGGAAGGTTTCCAACACCTTGTTGAATCTACGCCACGAAGAATGAAGGCAAAAGGGGGTCCAACCCAATATATGGACCATAATCTCTGAGGAAGGTTTCCAACGCCTTGTTGAATCTACGCCACGAAGAATGAAGGCAAAAGGGGGTCCAACCCAATATATGGACCAAAATCTCCGAGGAAGGTTTCCAACGCCTTGTTAAATCTATGCCACAAAGAATGAAGGCAAAAAAGGAGCTCCAACCTAATATATGGACCAAAATCTCTGAGGAAGGTTTCCAACGCCTTGTTGAATCTACGCCATGAAAAATTAAGGCAAAAGGGGGTCCAACCCAATATATGGACCAAAATCTCCGAGGAAGGTTTCCAACGCCTTGTTGAATCTACGCCACGAAAAATGAAGGCAAAAGGGGCTCCAACCCAATATATGGACCAAAATCTCCGAGGAAGGTTTCCAACGCCTTGTTGAATCTACGCCATGAAGAATGAAGGCAAAAGGGGGTCCAACCCGGTACCAGCAAGGTGGACCTCATAGAGTGGCCGGTGAGTGTATGTAGTCACTGTGATAAGACACTAAAAGCACTTTGGTGATAGCCCTTAAGACAATAAAACGGAGTGTGTGGTAAATGCCCATATAAACCCCAAAAAGCATCAATAAACGAGGAAAAAAAAAAAAAAAAAAAAGACAATCCAAGAGCTTCACAGGCGCTTCCTCATAGTCAGGAGCCACTGTCTCATACTAAACAGGATAGAAAAGATGTGAACTATGACAAAAAACTTGGTTTTCTATGCCAACCCAGGTCAGGAGGCACATTTTGTTGCGAGTTGGGTAGCATTGTGCCATGCTGATCCAAACACTGCATTCAAAGTTCTAGATCAGGGTTTCTCAACCGAGGTTCCTCCAGAGGTTGCTAGGGGTTCCCTTAAGCAATGAGCAATTTCTGCCTCTCAAGTAAATTCCCGGTGACACCACTGATCTTTCTGTAAGGAGATCATTCTTCACAACGACCTAAAAACGTAAGGAGCAATCTTCCCACTAACCGTCACTCTAATAAATCAGAGGTTGTAGATATAAATCACCTTTAGAAGGGGTTCCCTGAGCCTGGAAACTTACTCCAGGGGTTCCTCCATGTTGGAAAGTTTGAGAGAGGCTGTTCTAGAGGCACCAAGCAATTCACTTCAATGGGTTCAATAGAGAGAAACAACAGTATGGGCCAGCTGAAGCTAAAAAAAACAAACAAACAAAAAAAAGAGGCACTGGATACTACTTCCCTACATCCACCAACCAGGGGAAGGAAGCCTGAGGAAAGAAAGTCAGACTTTGGTCAAATGTTTATTTTCTAAGTGTTGGGCACGGGTTAAAACCTCTGAAGGTTTTTTTTTTTTTTTTTTTTAGATACCCAACACACCGAAGGAAAAACCTCAGTTCTGTACCAAGATAATGAATGCAAAAGCTCAATTATGAAAAAAGTCATAGTTCTATCAACGTTTTGGGGACATAGAGGCCCCCTTTTTTGAGCCGACAGATATTTTTTTTTGTACTTGAACTTTTGCATGCATTACCTCTAAATAGAATTTAGGTTTTACTAGTGATGCACATGGAAGGGTGTAGGCATGTTTACTGGGCAGGACAGACAACAGTCCGACATGTCTTGGTCCTCCCTTTAGCCTGGGTTCACATACATGCGGTGTGGTAGATCACATGTAATTCGCACAGGAACCGCACTGCATTCGTGTGTGAATTTGTGTGCGGTGCGATTGGAGCCGTATATTTTGTATGGCTCTAAATTGCACAAAAAACATGCAACCCCTTTTTTTGGTCCGCACTAGAATCGGATCACATGGGTATTCACACGTCTGCACATCGCACCACGTTTTGTTAACATACACACCCGCAGCGGTTCGCGTGAACGGGGTGCGATTCTGATGCGGTGCGGAATTCGCACAGAAAACGCTGCAAATTCCAGAACCGCATCACGGGCTGACAGCCACTGGTAAAGAATGAGCTACTATGGAGATGTTAAAGGACTGGCGGGCCCAGGGAAGGAGCAGGCACAGGGGCCACCATTCAGTCAGTGTAAACACGGGCTGACAGCCACTGGTAAAGAATGAGCTACTATGGAGATGTTACAGGACTGGCGGGCCCAGGGAAGAAGCAGGCACAGGGGCCACCATTCAGTCAGTGTAAACACGGGCTGACAGCCACTGGTAAAGAATGAGCTACTATGGAGATGTTAAAGGACTGGCGGGCCCAGGGAAGGAGCAGGCACAGGGGCCACCATTCAGTCAGTGTAAACACGGGCTGACAGCCACTGGTAAAGAATGAGCTACTATGGAGATGTTACAGGACTGGCGGGCCCAGGGAAGGCGCAGGCACAGGGGCCACCATTCCTACCATCAGCCCATATGCAGATTTGGGGAAGTGATTTTACAGCGGGTTCAGCATTGGATTATAAAAGAAAACCGTATGGAGGGAATGTCATTTGTACAGTGAAGTGTAGCTTTGAATTAGGTTCTACTAAAAACTCCTTCCATGCTTCAGGTAAAGCTCACCACTGAATCTCTGAAGTACTCAGACATTTTTAGCATTAGAATTTTTTGACAAAAAGAAAAACCAAAACAAAACCAAAAGAAAATCAAAAGAAAACCAAAACAAAAGAAAAAACAAAACCAAAAGAAAATCAAAACAAAACCAAAAGAAAATCAAAACAAAACCAAAAGAAAATCAAAACAAAAGAAAAAGAAAAACAAAAGAAAAAGAAAATCAAAAGAAAACAAAAGAAAAAGAAAACCAAAACAAAACCAAAAGAAAACCAAAACAAAAAAAACAAATCTTGCTTCATAAACCCCCTTTAAATGTAAATTTCAAGGTTTGCCTGACAGCAGACAACTCCTTTAGTGGTTCATACTTGTGTGGGTGGTTGCTAGAATCAAGGAGGTTCCCACACCCGCAACCACATCATGCTGCTCTGTAGAGACGCATATGGCTGCCATTGTTTCTTAATGGCAGCCCCACGCATCTCAACCTGCGGCGGGTTTGCAGGTACCGCACGGAAATCACTTGCGAAATGCGATTTCCGTGGGGCTGCCATGCGTTCACAAACACGGGCCGCAAACCCGCTAAGGTGTGAACCTAGCCTCGGTAAGTTCACTAGTGTTGGTAAAAATGCTGGCCAAAGCGAAAATGTAAAAAGTGCGAAATTTTCTGGAGGAGGATAACTGCAGAAGTAGGAAACAAAAGGACGCCCATACAATGTGCAAGTGGACATATACAAGACCAAACTCTAAATAAAGATCCATAGTGATCGGAGAATATATAAACTCTTGGAAACAGCAGATTTGATAGGAGGAATTTAGCTCACTGACTTCAGCGCCTTTCCTCCGATTTCTGGGGTCTTATGTTGACACGCTCCACACTGAAATACAACATGAGAGAGGTCAGAGCATATTAAAGGGGGGGGGGTGTTGAAGCCAATGAAAACCTGGTATTGGAAAATATATAAGTGACCCTGATGAGGTCCTACTGAAAGCAACAGGTGCCTTAATTTTAATATTTGAGTTCCTGCCCTGAACACACATGTAGCCACTGATATTAACCACCTCCCATCCGGCCATTGTATACAAAGGGGGATACTAGACTGCCAGGGTAGCAAGGTGTCACGTGACTGCAGGGCCGTGGATAAGGGGGTACCACCAGTCCTCCTGTATGGGACCCAGGCCAACAGTCGGGCCCAGGCAGATAGGGGAATTGGATGTGGGCAGGGAGGGCGATTGGCATGAAGGAAGTGCAAATACTGGAACCAATCCCCTGTATGGCTCTCCCTGCAGCAGCTGAAAGCCGGCTTCTTCCCTCTCCCTCCGGCTTTCAGCTGCTGCAGAGAAAGCCATACAGGGGATCGGTTCCGGTATTTGCCCCCCCCCCCCCCATAGCACCTTATCACTCACTGTGCACCATACGCTTCTCCCCCGAGTGCCCCCACCCCTTCAGTGCCGCCAGCTTTCCACTCCTCCTTCCTACCCATAGCTGCAAGCATACAATAGGTTCCTTCAGGGTGCAGAGTGGGGGAAGGGTCCTGTAAATGTGTAACATTTTCCCAGCCCCTTTCCTTCCTGAATGAACACAAGGAGTGCTCGGTACCGATCACTCACTGTAGTCATTCATAACTGAAGCATAGTAAAGTGTTTTTTGGGGGGGGCTGTCAGGTCGGCTGTATGGGGCCCCGTGGTTTCTAACAGTAGTCCTGCATGACTGGCTACGAAAAGGTAGACATACTCACCAATAATAATGATAACGATAACCACAACGACTGCTATCAGTATGGCCCACATCTGCAAACAGAGAGAGAGAAAAGCCATTACTGTGTAGAATATCATATTCTCCTGAACTTGGTCAAGTTTACCCAACAGATTTCACAATATACGGAGCGTACGTGCTGCGCTCACAGGAATTTAAAGCCAGTTGGTGATTGGATCTGACATTTATTCAAAAGTTGCAAACAGTATCCCCCATGACATAAAATGATGATTTGGGCAGTTGGGTGACAATTGTATAAAAAAAAAAGTTAGAGATATGAAAAAAAAAAAATAAATATTATATTTTATTAAAAAAATAAAATAAAAATTATATTTATTAAAAAAAAATATATATATTATATTTAATTAAAAAAAATAAAATATTATATTTAATTAAAAAAAAAAAAAATTATATTTTATTAAAAAAAAATAAATTATATTTTATAAAAAAATAAACTATTCTATTTTATAAAAAAATAAATATAAACATTTTATAAAAAAAAATAAATATTATATTTTATAAAAAATAAATAAATATTATATTTTATAAAAAAAATAAATAAATATTTTATAAAAAAATAAATAAATATTTTATAGAAAATTAAATAAATATTTTATATATATATATATATATATATATATATATATATATATATATATATATACTAATAATATATATATATATTACTAATAATAATTTATATATATATATATATATATATATATATATATATATATATATAATACATACATACATACATACATACACACACACATATATATATATATATATACATACATACATATATATATACATATACACATACATATACACACACACACACACACACATATATACACACATACATACACATACATATTTATACACGCACACATATATATATATATATATATATATATATACATATACAGTGGGGATCGAAAGTTTGGGCACCCCAGCTAAAAATTTGTATTAATGTGCATAAAGAAGCCAAGGAAAGATGGAAAAATCTCCAAAAGGCATCAAATTACAGATTAGACATTCTTATAATATGTCAACAAAAGTTAGATTTTATTTCCATCATTTACACTTTCAAAATAACAGAAAACAAAAAAATGGCGTCTGCAAAAGTTTGGGCCCCCTGCAGAGTTAATATCTTGTACTGCCCCCTTTGGCAAGTATCACAGCTTGTAAACACTTTTTGTAGCCAGCCAAGAGTCTTTCAATTCTTGTTTGAGGTATCTTTGCCCATTCTTCCTTACAAAAGTCTTCCAGTTCTTTGAGATTTCTGGGCTGTCTGTCACGCACGGCTCTTTTAAGGTCTATCCATAGATTTTCACTTATGTTGAGGTCAGGAGATTGTGAAGGCCATGGCAAAACCTTCAGTTTACGCCTCTTGATGTAATCCCCTGTGGATTTCGAGGTGTGTTTAGGATCATTATCCATTTGTAGAAGCCAGCCTCTCTTTAACTTCAGCTTTTTCACAGATGGCATCAAGTTACCATCCAAAATTTGCTGAAATTTTACTGAATCCATTTTTCCTTCTACTCGTGAGATGTTCCCTGTGCCACTGGCTGCAACACAACCCCAAAGCATGATTGATCCAACCCCATGCTTAACAGTTGGACAGAGGTTCTTTTCATTAAATTCTGTGCCCCTTCTTCTCCAAACGTACCTTTGCTCATTCTTGCCAAAAACTTCAATTTTAACCTCATCGGTCCACAGAACTTGTTTCCAAAATGCATCAGGCTTGTCTATATGTTCATTTGCAAAGTTCAAACGATGATTTTTGTGGTGAGGACGTAGAAGAGGTTTTCTTCTGATGACTCTTCCATGAAGACCATATTTGTACAAGTATCTCTTTATAGTGGAATAGTGTACCACAACTCCAGTGTCTGCCAGATCTTTCTGGAGGGATCGTGCAGTCAAACGTGGGTTTTGAATTGTTTTTCTCACAATCCTGCTAGCTGTTCTGTCTGATATTTTTCTTGGTCTTCCAGATCTTGCTTTAACTTCCACTGTTCCTGATGACTGCCATTTCTTAATTACATTCCGAACAGAGGATATTGACATCTGAAAACGCTTTGCTATCTTCTTATAGCCTTCTCCAGCTTTGTGAGCGTCAACTATTTTCAGTTTCAGTTTTCTAGACAACTGCTTAGAAGAACCCATGGTGCTGATTGTTGGGGCAAGGTCAGATGAGTCTGGGCATTTAAAACCTTTGAGATTGACATCACCTGGTCTTCCCAGACGATGATTGAGAACAATCCATGACACTGGCAGGTCTCAGCTTTGCAAAGGGGGCAGTGCATGCTATAAATTCTGCAGGGTGCCCAAACTTTTGCAGACGCCATTTTTTTGTTTTCTGATATTTTGAAAGTGTAAATGATGGAAATAAAATCTAACTTTTGTTGACATATTATAAGAATGTCTAATCTGTAATTTGATGCCTTTTGGAGATTTTTCCATCTTTCCTTGGCTTCTTTATGCACATTAATACAAATTTTTAGCTGGGGTGCCCAAACTTTCGATCCCCACTGTATATATATAAATATACACATACAAATATTTCTTTTCATTTCTACTTTATGGGTTGTTTTACAAAGCGAGGGTTCACATATACTTTAATTTACCCCAAATAACTTCCCATTTTATCCTTAGCTATTTTATTGCTGACTCCCCCCCCTGCCATCTCTATACTTTTAATCAATACAAATGTAAACTCTGGCATTTATTCCTTTTAGCTTTGCTAAAAGTGCAAATTTGAAAAGGAGGGGAGAGAGGCGAGAGGAGAGTTCCCCCCTCAAAAACAAAACACAATTTTATTCCATTTGTACATAGCTTTGCTATGTTTTGTACCAGAACTATGATTTTACTGTAAATTTTAAACAGGACAAAATGGAGATTTAAATTAGCGGTGCACCAAAATGAAAATTCAAATGCCGAAACCAATACCAAAGATTCAGAATGCAGGTGGTCAAAAACCGAAATGTCTGCGTATGTGGGGAGGCTCCAATTTTTTTTTTCTACGTGTGTGTGTGTATATATTTTTAAAAATAGTTTTCATATATTTTGTAATATTTAAAAACACATTTCAACATGCAAACATCAGATTTGATTTCAGTATGGTATTCCAATGATGGGGTGCTATGCCTCCCACTGACACCAATGACGGGGCACTATTCCTCCCACCGACACCAATGACGGGGCACTATTCCTCCCACCGACACCAATGACGGGGCACTATTCCTCCCACCGACACCAATGACGGGGCACTATTCCTCCCACCGACACCAATGACGGGGCACTATTCCTCCCACCGACACCAATGACGGGGCACTATTCCTCCCACCGACACCAATGACGGGGCACTATTCCTCCCACCGACACCAATGGCGGGGCACTATTCCTCCCACCGACACCAATGACGGGGCACTATTCCTCCCACCGACACCAATGACGGGGCACTATTCCTCCCACCGACACCAATGACGGGGCACTATTCCTCCCACCGACACCAATGACGGGGCACTATCCCTCCCACCGACACCAATGACGGGGCACTATTCCTCCCTCTGACACCAATGACGGGGCACTATTCCCCCCACCGAAACCAATGATGGAGCACTATTCCCCCCACCGACACCAATGACGGGGCACTATTCCCCCCACAGAAACCAATGATGGAGCACTATTCCTCCCACTGATACCAATGATGGGGCACTATTCCCCCCACTGACACCAATGATGGGACACTATTCCTCCCACTGATACCAATGATGGAGCACTATTCCTCCCACTGAAACCAATGATGGAGCACTATTCCTCCCACTGACACCAATGATGGGACACTATTCCTCCCACTGATACCAATGATGGGGCACTATTCCCCCCACTGACACCAATAATGGAGCACTATTCCTCCCACTGATACCAATAATGGGACACTATTCCTCCCACTGACACCAATGATGGGACACTATTCCTCCCACTGACACCAATGATGGGACACTATTCCTCCCACAGAAACCAATGATGGAGCACTATTCCTCCCACTGACACCAATGATGGGACACTATTCCTCCCACTGACACCAATGATGGGACACTATTCCTCCCACAGAAACCAATGATGGAGCACTATTCCTCCCACTGACACCAATGATGGGACACTATTCCCCCCACTGACACCAATGATGGGGCACTATTCCTCCCACTGATACCAATAATGGGACACTATTCCTCCCACTGACACCAATGATGGGACACTATTCCTCCCACTGACACCAATGATGGGACACTATTCCTCCCACAGAAACCAATGACAACGCCCCCCTAAAAAGTGACGCCCTGACGGATTGGAAGTGGCAGAACACAGTATACCGGCGTATAAGACGACCCCCGACTTTTGAGATTTTCATGGGGTAAAAAGTTGTCTTATACGCCGGAAAATACGATATATATATATATATATATATTTTTTTTTTTTTTTAATTGAAATCTATTGGATATGGCCAAAATAGTAGAATTTTAAATATATGGCAATATATTTGGGAAGATTTTATATATATATTATATAGGGACCAATAGTCCCTTATGTGATAGCATATGAGTGACAGGTCCTCTTTGTAGGGGGCGGTGGGAGGGGGGCAGTGTGTGCAAGGATTGGGCAGGAGAGGAGCAGTGTATACAGAGAGGCTCCCTCACTGGCTGTCACTATGGGATTTACTAAAGCTGGAGTGTGCAAAACCAGGCTCACTTCTGCCTAGAAACCAATCAGCTGCCGGGTTTTAGTGGCAAAGATTAATTGAACAAGCTGAGGTCAGAAGCTGATTGGTTTCTAGGCAGAAGTGAGCCTGGTTTTGCACACTCCAGCTTTAGTAAATAAACCCCCTATACATCAGTGCCGGTTTTTAAATGCAGTTGCTGGGTTTTTATTATTTTTCACCTAGCTCGGGAAAGAAACTAAAAAGAAATGGTTTCTTTTAGCTCTGGGAAAGTGACAGCGGATTCTCTGAGTTATAGTGAAGAAAAAAAAAAACAAACAAAACCAGCAATTGCATTTAAAAACCAGCACTGATATATAGTGACAGTCAGTTACTGTGCACACTGCCCCTCTCCTGCCTTTCTCAGCTGTTCCCCCTCACATCTGCAGTACACACAGTCCCCTGTATCAGCACCTGCATCGGCTAAATTTTTCCTATCGGCAAAATGCCGATAGAGCTATTTTCGGCCGATATGTTTTGGTGCATCCCAAATTTAAATGTAAACTTTGAAAAAAAAAAATATGTTTTTATTTTGTTTGGGTTTTTTTTAACCACTGATTAACCATTAGCCGCCCGGCCTATAGCCGTTTGGCGGCCTCAAAAACGCTTTAGCTTTCTGGGTGCACGCCATTTGGCGTGCTCCCGCACATGCGCGGTTGCAGAGCCGCGCAGCGGCGCAATCTGTCACGGACACGGCCGATGACAGATCTGAGTACCGGCCCCCGTTGCCGGTACCATGTGACCTGCTGTGACCAATCACAGCAGGTCACATGACAGTTGTATACAATGGATGGCTTCATTCATGCCATCCATTGTATACTACTGCCTAGCTGTGAATAGTCACAACAGGTCACATGCACATGTCATGTGATTAGCTGTGGCCAAATCACAGCTAAGCACACACAAAAAAAAAAAAAAAAACCTGAATGAATCGATGTCATTCAGGTAAATGCTTGCTTATAGTAAGTAATTCTTTGCTATAAGCAATTTGTGTAAAAAAAAAAAAAATACTGATCACTTCCCCAAAGTAGTACAATGTTACTATGGTAACATTGTACTACTTTGGTCATAGTAAAATATGAAAAAAAAATTCTTAAAAAAAATAAAATGTAATAAAAAATTCAAAATAATAAAAAAAAATATATATATATAGATTTTTTTTCATACTGTCACCAGTGTCCCTGTTCACCGCCATGCCAGTTATATGACGACGCTGTACTGCACTGGTGACAGTATGTAAAAAAAAAAAAAAAGTGAAATTTTTTTTAATTTTTTAATTTTCTGAAAAATGACAAAAAAAATACAACTTCAAAAAACTCGCCATGCCTCTTATGAAGTACGCCAGACTGTCTACTCTGCAAAAAGGGGTCATTTGGGGGATATCTGTACCGTCCTGACATTTGGGGGATATCTGTACCGTCCTGACATTTGGGGGGATTATCTGTACCGTCCTGACATTTGGGGGGATTATCTGTACCGTCCTGACATTTGGGGGGATTATCTGTACCGTCCTGACATTTGGGGGGATATCTGTACCGTCCTGACATTTGGGGGATATCTGTACCGTCCTGACATTTGGGGGATATCTGTACCGTCCTGACATTTGGGGGATATCTGTACCGTCCTGACATTTGGGGGATATCTGTACCGTCCTGACATTTGGGGGATATCTGTACCGTCCTGACATTTGGGGGATATCTGTACCGTCCTGACATTTGGGGGATATCTGTACCGTCCTGACATTTGGGGGATATCTGTACCGTCCTGACATTTGGGGGATATCTGTACCGTCCTGACATTTGGGGGATATCTGTACCGTCCTGACATTTGGGGGATATCTGTACCGTCCTGACATTTGGGGGATATCTGTACCGTCCTGACATTTGGGGGATATCTGTACCGTCCTGACATTTGGGGGATATCTGTACTGTTCTGACATTTGGGGGATATCTGTACCGTCCTGACATTCTTGGACCTCAAGAAATTAGATTGGCTGTCAGTACTTCAGGATTGATCAATATTCAGATCTATACCATAGTTTGTGAACTCTATAACTTTCCTACAAACTAAATAATACATCCTAATTTGGGTTATTTTCACCAAAGACATGGAGCAGAATACATCTCGGTCTAAATTTATGAAGAACAATTATTTATTTGTAACCTTTATAACAGAAAAAAAGAAAAACGTGTTTTTTTTCCAAAGTTTTTGGTCTTTTTTTGTTAATTTAGCAAAAAATAAAAACCTCAGCGGTGATTAAATACCACCAAAACAAAGCTCTAGTTGTGTGAAGAAAATGATAAAATTTTAGTTTGGGTACAATGTTGTATGACCGCGCAATTGTCATTCAAAGTGTGAGAGCGCTGAAACGTGAAAACTGGCCTGGGCAGGAAGGTGTAAAAGTGCCCGGTATGGAAATGGTTAAAGTAAAAAAAAAAAATAAAGGAGAAAGGCGGCTGGACAGATGAGATGAGATGGATGAGATTACTCACCTTGCAGTTCTTCCACCAGTATTTTCGCTTTAGCCTGGCTGCGCTGGTCTCAAACTGTGAAGCTCCAGCTTGAAGCGCATCGGCGCGATCATCCAAGTCAGCCAACTTCTGATCCCGCTCCAGGACTTTGTCCACATTGACTCGCATAATATCCACAACCTGAAAATATAAAAAAGGGGAAAAAAAAAAAAACATCTGAATTCAGGTATGATCTGTATTGATTGCATAGTTACATGGACCAATGTAGGTAGTGATCCGTACAATCGCTGGTATATTCTGCACTGCTATAGTGATCGCTGCAATCTTCCCGATCCTGCGCAATGACGTCACAAGCTCTACCCTTATTTATAGAAAGCCTGGTATTTAACCACTTCCCGTCCGGCCTTTGTATATAAACAGCCGGACGGTGGCAGTGCAGGGTCAGGTGGCCGTTTATAAACAACCTCCCCGCCCCCTGCTTGTGCGTGCTCCGTGGGAGCACGCAGAACCGCGATTCGGTGCCCGCTGTGTCCTCCGGACAAAGTGGAACACCGATCATCGGATGGGACCTCTGTGCGAAGTCCCGATCATGTGATCACCGATTGGCCAATCAGTGATCACATGAAGAGTAGTAAGCAAGATGTCACTTCTGACATCCTTGCTTACTACGTGTGAAATCTGTGAATGATCACAGAGATCACATGGTACAGGGCTATTCACAACAGCCTTGTACCATGTGACAAGCTGTGACCAATCACAGCTCACACAGTATTTCTCAATGGCTGCAAGAATGCAGCCAGAGAGAAGGAGAAATGATTGCTTTTACAGCCTTTATGGGTGTAAAAGCAATCAGTGTAAAAAAAAAAAAAATCTTCATCACCCCCCACAAGTAGTACAGTGTCACCACATTTTTTAATTGCCAGGCACTGCCGACAATTCTTTTTACATTCAGCTGTCAGTGGGGAACCTCGCTATAATAATGTTTCACTACTAAAATACTTCATTATATAACTCAGGCCGGATTTTAGTAACTGAGCGGCACTCGAATGCGGTAAGATACCACTTAGTGAATTGTCCCTGTTTGAAATTCACAGTCGAACGTTCCGTAGGTTCGAATATTCGACCGCGAATCAAACAGGGGGGTGTCCGGCCCATCACTGGTTATGACATATCTGCCACATCAAAGCGCTCAGAGTTATTCAGGAGACCTCCTCTATGGCATTTGAATAGCTCTGCCCCAGTAAAATCGCTATAAAACGTGACGCAGGATTCTTGGAGAGAAGTGTCGATGGCTCCCATGGCGACATGTTAGTCGTTTCCTCCAAATTTCTGAATGAAAATATCTGAAAAATCTGCCGTCCTTCCAAATCCATACAAATCAGCCAAAGCCCAGCAGGAGAGGTGTAATTGGTTTCAAGAAATAGATGGACTACTCGAACGTCGGGACACTTTGGTTTTGGATTCAACTTAAATGATACAGGAGGGGAATAAAAGAGGACAAAAAGGACAGATAAATATAGCGCCGGAAACCGATTCTCTGCGTGAATGTTATAACCGACCTCTGGTCGAATTATCCGGGATAAATAAAGCATTTGTTCAGAAATAGGACTGCGACGGTCACCGCGGTGCGGCTTGCAGCGTGATGATGTCCACAGTCGCTCAACAAAGCGATCAGCTGAACGAAATAATAAAAACACCAAAACCCACGTCAGTGTTTAACCCTTCCCTGGCATCGGATCCGACCGCTCAGGAAATTCATGGATGTGCAGGAGAGGGCGAAGAGAAAGGACATCGCCGAGAGAAATGTATACCTAGTACACACCATCAGATAACTCCGACGGCTTAGGCTCCATTCACATCTGAGCGTTGCGGCTTTTTTTTGCACATATTTTACTGTGATTTTTGCGCATTATACAGCGATTTTAGCCAATTTTTGAACTTTGGCATTTTTTTTATTAGCCTAGCAACACATGATATTTTTCTCTTTTTTTTTTTTTTAGATTTTCCATCAACTTTTAGTTTTTCTCATTCTTAATTATTTATTATTTTGTTTGTTAGGGTAAGGGTTTAGAGTTAGGGCTAGGTTTAGGATTAGGGTTAGTATTTTATTTTATTATTTATAGTCTTTCGGGTTTTTTTTATTTTCTTATGGTATTTTATTTATTATTTTCTTATTATATATTTTTTTTTGTTAGGGTGATAATAAAAATAAAAAATAAACACCTAAACCAGAACAAAGAAAAACCTAGCAACAGATGCTATTTATCTCTGGTTTGTTTTTTTAGATTTTCCATCAGCTTTTAGTTTTTTTTATAGCTTAATATTTACAGCTTAATATTTATTATTTTGCTTTTTGTTAGGGTAATGGGTTTGGGTTAGTATTTTATAGTTTTTTTTTTCATTATTTTCTTATGGAATTTTATTTTATTATTATATATTTTTTTTGTTAGGGTGATAATAAAAATAAAAAATAAACACCTAAACCAGAACAAAGAAAAACCTAGCAACAGATATTTTTCTCTTTTTTTTTATTTTTTTTTTTTAGATTTTCCACCAGCTTTTAGTTTTTTTCATTATTCTTAATATTTATTATTTCGTTTTTTGTTAGGGTAAGAGGTTAGAGTTAAGGTTAGGTTTAGGACTAAGGTTTGGGTTAGTATTTTATTTATTATTCATTTATAGTTTTTTTTTATTATTTTCTTATAGAATTTTATTTTATTATTTTCTTATTATATATTTTTTTTGTTAGGGTGATAATAAAAATAAAAAATAAACACCTAAACCAGAACAAAGAAAAACCTAGCAACAGATGCTATTTATCTCTGGTTTGTTTTTTTAGATTTTCCATCAGCTTTTAGTTTTTTTTATAGCTTAATATTTACAGCTTAATATTTATTATTTTGCTTTTTGTTAGGGTAATGGGTTTGGGTTAGTATTTTATTTATAGTTTATTTTTTCATTATTTTCTTATGGCATTTTATTTTATTATTTTCTTATTATATATTTTTTTTGTTAGGGTGATAATAAAAATAAAAAATAAACACCTAAACCAGAACAAAGAAAAACCTAGCAACAGATATTTTTCTCTTTTTTTTTATTTAGATTTTCCACCAGCTTTTAGTTTTTTTCATTATTCTTAATATTTATTATTTCGTTTTTTGTTAGGGTAAGAGGTTAGAGTTAAGGTTAGGTTTAGGACTAAGGTTTGGGTTAGTATTTTATTTATTATTCATTTATAGTTTTTTTTTATTATTTTCTTATAGAATTTTATTTTATTATTTTCTTTATATATTTTTTTTGTTAGGGTGATAATAAAAATAAAAAATAAACACCTAAACCAGAACAAAGAAAAACCTAGCAACAGATATTTTTCTCTTTTTTTTTATTTTTTTTTTTTTTAGATTTTCCACCAGCTTTTAGTTTTTTTCATTATTCTTAATATTTATTATTTCGTTTTTTGTTAGGGTAAGAGGTTAGAGTTAAGGTTAGGTTTAGGACTAAGGTTTGGGTTAGTATTTTATTTATTATTCATTTATAGTTTTTTTTTATTATTTTCTTATAGAATTTTATTTTATTATTTTCTTATTATATATTTTTTTTGTTAGGGTGATAATAAAAATAAAAAATAAACACCTAAACAAAGACAAAGAAAAACCTAGCAACAGATGATATTTTTCTCTGTTTTTTTCTTTTTTAGATTTTCTCATTGTTCTTAAAATTTATTATTATTTAGTTTTTTATTAGGGTAAGAGGTTAGAGTTAAGGTAAGGTTTAGAATTAGGGTTTGGGTTAGTACTTTATTATCTATAGTTTTTTTTTATTATTATTTTCTTATGGTATTTTATTATATATTTTTTTTGCTAGGGTGATAAAAATAAAAAATAAACACCTAAACCAGAACAAAAAAAAAAGAAATACAATAACGGGAGTACAGCGAGCGCTCAAAATCAGAATAAATACAATGAAAAAATGAATACAAGGTAATGACGATAATCAATAAAACAGCTGCATATGTACCGACGTAGGAAAACTAAAAACCTAGTAAAAACCAAATCAATAAAGTGCAGCACTGCACTTTATTGATAAAAAAAAACAAAAAAACCCAAAAAAACAACCAATATTAATAATAATAAATGTGGCGGCACAGTGGCTTTGTGGTTAGCACGTCTGCCTTGCAGTAAATGGGTCATGGGTTCGATTCCTGACCATGGTGCCTCATGCATGGAGTTTGCATGTTCTCCCTGTGCCTGCGTGGGTTTCCTCCGGGTACTCCAGTTTCCTCCCACACTCCAAAGACACGCTGGTAGGTTAATTGGCTCCTGTCTAAGTTGTCCTAGTTTCATCCCTGGCCATGTGGGATCTCCTGCATGGTGGGGGTTGGGGAAAGACCCGGCAACCTACCCTGTAAAAAGAATTCATGGAAAAAGTCGCTTACGAGTGACGGTCCATGCACTCACCGAGGGTCGGATACGACTGAATGGATGGATAGATAGAATAAATGTAAAAATACAAATAATCATAAATACTTGTAATAATAAATTACTCATAACTGTAATCCCCTAAAACCTAAAAAAAGTAAAACAATAATACCAATAAATTATTATTATTAATGTATTTTTTGTTCGGGTGTTTATAATTATTATTAATAATGTCCCAATTTTTTTTTTTAAGGTTAGGGGTTGTATATTATGATTTTTTATTTATATGTGTATTTATTTCATTTATCCATATATTACTATTTTTTTTCCCCATTTCTTCATTTCAGCAGAAAATCGTGCCAATCGGGAATTAAAACGCACCAAAAATGTGCAAATCTGCCCAATTCGACCTACGAAAGTAGCTCCAAAACTTTGAGCTTCAGGCGACTTGGAGTGGAGATGTGAACCCTCTGCATAGAGTAATAGTAAAAAAAAAAAACACAAACAAAAAAATAAACAAAAAGCTTGCGCTGTTATCGTACGAGAAAAAAAATTCTTGTTTGTTCCTTCGGATTTTGTCGCATGAACGTGGTTGTCTGTTGAAAGCTGTGTACTAAAAAAGGTCAGACTATCGTAGGATCCCTCCCAAAGCGATTTTTGTCATCCGATTTTCTGAGTGTGTATTCGAGGGATTAGTCTGTTCCTGTAGTTTCTTCAAATTAAAAATAATAAAAAAATAAAAAGTCTGGAGCCAAGTATTGTACACGCGCTGCTCACCTCGTTCACCTGAGCCTGCGTCTGTTGGAGACGCCGATTGCTGCCGCCGGCATCGCTGGAAGCTGCGGGTGCTGACCTGAAAGAGAGAGAGAGATTAGGAAGTGCGAGTCTTCCATGAAGTGAGTGAAGAGCCGATTCCACCAAAACATTGTCTGCGATTTGGGAATTGAAAATCGCACCTGAATCCGCATCTAATGACTGTGAATGTCAGCATCCCAACGTGTGATTTACTGCAGCGCCATTTCTAAAGTGCTTCTAGCAATACTTGTTCTGCAGTTTTGTCGCATTCACTATATCCGCTCTCCCCGGACCCTGCATTGACTACAGGGTCCGGGGAGAGCCGATATAGTGAACGCCGGGTCCGGGGAGAGCCGATATAGTGAACGCCGGGTCCGGGGAGAGCCGATATAGTGAACGCCGGGTCCGGGGAGAGCCGATATAGTGAACGCCGGGTCCGGGGAGAGCCGATATAGTGAACGCCGGGTCCGGGGAGAGCCGATATAGTGAACGCCGGGTCCGGGGAGAGCCGATATAGTGAACGCCGGGTCCGGGGAGAGCCGATATAGTGAACGCCGGGTCCGGGGAGAGCCGATATAGTGAACGCCGGGTCCGGGGAGAGCCGATATAGTGAACGCAGAGTCCGGGGAGAGCGGATATAGTGAATGCAGGGTCCGGGGAGAGCCGATATAGTGAACGCAGAGTCCGGGGAGAGCGGATATAGTGAACGCAGGGTCTGGGGAGAGCGGATATAGTGAATGCAGCGTCCGGGGAGAGCGGATATAGTGAATGCGGGGTCCG
>NW_028319427.1:170000-225000 GCF_062004578.1 Staurois parvus
CCCCCCCCCCGCAGACAGCAGCCCACATTCCCCCCCCCCCCCCCGCAGACAACAGCCCACATTCCTCCCCCCCCCGTACAACAGCCCACATTCTCCCCCCCCCCCCGTACAACAGCCCACATTCCCCCCCCCCCCGTACAACAGCCCACATTCCCCCCCCCCGATACAACAGCCCACATTCCCCCCCCCCATACAACAGCCCACATTCCCCCCCCCGTACAACAGCCCACATTCCCCCCCCCCCCGTACAACAGCCCACATTCCCCCCCCCCGATACAACAGCCCACATTCCCCCCCCCGATACAACAGCCCACATTCCCCCCCCCCGATACAACAGCCCACATTCCCCCCCCCCCATACAACAGCCCACATTCCCCCCTCCCCATACAACAGCCCACATTCCCCCCTCCCCATACAACAGCCCACATTCCCCCCTCCCCATACAACAGCCCACATTCCCCCCTCCCCATACAACAGCCCACATTCCCCCCCCCCCCCCCATACAACAGCCCACATTCCTCCCCCCCCATACAACAGCCCACATTCCCCCCCCCCATACAACAGCCCACATTCCCCCCCCCATACAACAGCCCACATTCCCCCCCCCATACAACAGCCCACATTCCCCCCCCATACAACAGCCCACATTCCCCCCCCATACAACAGCCCACATTCCCCCCCCATACATAGCGAACGCGGGGCCCGGCGAGAGCCGACATAGCGAACGCGGGGCCCGGCGAGAGCCGACATAGCGAACGCGGGGCCCCGCGAGAGCCGACATAGCGAACGCGGGGCCCGGCGAAAAATTGCACCATTTTACTCTCTAGGGCCTCCGCTTTAACCTCCCTAGCGGTCTGATTATGTCAGTATTTCTGTGCTCAAAGCGGTACTTTTTTTGCATGGAAATATGTCTTTTTTTATTTTAGGCTGTAATTTTTAGGAATAACTCCCTGAAATCTGTCCGGACAAGAGTCTAGTAAACATCCCGGGGAGGATAAAACTTGAAACACGAAATCATAAATTAGAATTGAATAAATCATAAAAATAATATAATAATAATAAATGTAATTCAATAATATAATCAAACCAAAAACACTGAAATGTGAAATATAGCGCCAAGTTCGCACATCGCTGAGCTCAGTCGCAGAATCGTTTTCAGTGTCTGATGAGGAATTTCCCCCACCAATCATTATCACTCAATTCTGCAAGTGGTTCTGATTTACTATCGCTGTTCTCTAGCCGGTCTAAAACCGCGTCTGACCTAAAGGGACGCTTTTTGGACGCCATGGACGTTTCTCAGTTTCCAGGCAGAAAGAACAGTAAAAATGCAGGCAGGGCGCCGGACAAAGCACTCGGGACACAATGTATGTGAAATGGTTTGATACAGGAATGTTATACTATGTGATTTTAGTGTATCTAGTGAATGTCACTTTTACAACTTTCAAATTCCCTGCCAGTTCCGTCCCCCCGTATGTCCCGACGTCGCAGGGAATGGAACCCAGAAGACAGATGCCGGCATCGGCCAGAGGACATTGCCGGGGACACTGCAGGGGGGACATCGCGGGAGCGCAGGACGAGGTAAGTGAAGAAGAGATCCCGGAGCAACGCTGCAGTGTATTCCTGAGTGTAGCTCGGGGGGGTTACCGCTTGTGGTGCTGAAACTTTACCCCGAGCTACACTCAGGAACACCGCCAGGGGGGTTAAAAATATATATAATTGGGGATTCCAAGTAATTATCTAGCAAAAACAAAAAAAAATACTGTTACATGTAAACAAGAAGTGTCAGTAAAGGCCTGGTCATACGTGGACATACAGACTTACATGGGTCCAATCTGAAACAAAGTAACAATGTAATACAAAACTATACCTGGAAATCAGCTTTAGGGGAAAAAAAAAAGTATTTAATAGTGATGTCCTCCGTCCCTTCAGGCTGTACATGTTACGTCCCCCCAGTCTCTCCTGATTCAAATTCAGTGTTATCCCCCCCTCCCCCTTTCATCTTTCAACATGCTTCAGCATGCTAAGGAAAACCAATGTTATGTGAAGAATCCTGAAATCTCACAAGGATATCAGATCTCCTGCCCACATACCTGTGGATGACAACTCTGATATCAGAAGTCTATGGATCCCTTTCATTTCATGCAACACCGAGACCCGTGGACGCACCGAGACCCGTGGACGCACCGAGACCCGTGGACGCACCGAGACCCGTGGACGCACCGAGACCCGTGGACGCACCGAGACCCGTGGACGCACCGAGACCCGTGGACGCACCGCCACCCGTGGACGCACCGCCACCCGTGGACGCACCGAGACCCGTGGACGCACCGCCACCCGTGGACGCACCGAGACCCGTGGACGCACCGCCACCCGTGGACGCACCGAGACCCGTGGACGCACCGAGACCCGTGGACGCACCGAGACCCCTGGACGCACCGAGACCCCTGGACGCACCGAGACCCATGGACGCACCGAGACCCATGGACGCACCGAGACCCATGGACGCACCGAGACCCGTGGACGCACCGAGACCTGTGGACACACCACCACCCATGGACACACCGAGACCTGTGGACGCACCACCACCCGTGGACACACCGAGACCTGTGGACGCACCACCACCCGTGGACACACCGAGACCCGTGGACGCACCGAGACCTGTGGACGCACCGCCACCTGTGGACCCACCGCCACAAGTGCGCCTATGACAACCGCTGTCTTTTACCACCAACGAATCAGCTACAGAAGCATCAGACCCGCCATATAGGTAGCCTAGGCTTACACCTGCGTCTAAACCGCCTGCTCCTCCGAAAAGCAATTTGTGATCAGACAGCTTTTCAGGAGATGACGGATATCTCCTCACCGCCTGTTTTAATTTTGCAACACAACTGTGGTTGGAGAGTGTTTGCTGCGCTTCCCCATTCAGTTGAATAGGATTGAAAAATATTAGATAGCCCCCTGTTGTGGGAGCAAAGCATTGTGACTGACGTGTGAACGCCACTGCAGCCAAAAAGGGGAGCTAAAAAATGGCTCAGAGAAAAAAAAAAAAAAAAGACACCAATGATGGGACACTATTCCTCCCACTGATACCAATGATGGGGCACTATTCCTCCCACTGATACCAATGATGGGGCACTATTCCTCCCACTGACACCAATGATGGGGCACTATTCCTCCCACTGACACCAATGATGGGACACTATTCCTCCCACTGACACCAATGATGGGACACTATTCCTCCCACTGATACCAATGATGGGGCACTATTCCTCCCACTGACACCAATGATGGGGCACTATTCCTCCCACTGACACCAATGATGGGGCACTATTCCTCCCACTGACACCAATGATGGGGCACTATTCCTCCCACTGACACCAATGATGGGGCACTATTCCTCCCACTGATACCAATGATGGGGCACTATTCCTCCCACTGATACCAATGATGGGACACTATTCCTCCCACTGACACCAATGATGGGGCACTATTCCTCCCACTGACACCAATGATGGGGCACTATTCCTCCCACTGACACCAATGATGGGGCACTATTCCTCCCACTGATACCAATGATGGGGCACTATTCCCTCCCACTGACACCAATGATGGGGCACTATTCCCCCCACTGACACCAATGATGGGACACTATTCCTCCCACTGACACCAATGATGGGGCACTACAGTTGCAAGAAAAAGTATGTGAACCCCTTGGGATTACGTGGAGTTTTGCATGAATTGGGCATAAAATGTGCTCTGAACGTCCTCTAAGTCACAACAATAGAAGAACACAGTCTGCTGAACATAATACTACACAAACATTAGATGTTGCCATGGTTTAATTGCACATAACATGTAAACATTCACAGTGCAGGGAGGAAAAAGTATGTGAGGCCCTAGCTTCATGACTTCTCCCAGAGCTAATTGGAGCCAGGAGTGAGCCAACCTTGACTCCAATCAGTGGGATGATATTGGATGTGTTGCTGACAGCTGTCCTGCCCTTAAAAAACACACACCTGTTTTGGGTTTACTGGTTTCAAGAAGCACTGTCTGATGTGAACCATGCCTCGCAGAAAAGCGCTCTCAGAAGACCTAAGAGCAAGAATTGTTGACTTGCATGAAGCTGGAAAGGGTTACAAAAGTATCTCCAAAAGCCTTGATGTTCCTGTGTCCACGGTAAGACAGACTGTCTACAAATGGAGAAAGTTTAGCACTGTTGCTACTCTCCCTAGGCGTGGTCGTCCTGTAAAAATGACTGCAATAGCACAGCGCAGAATGCTGCATGAGGTAAAGAAGAATCCCAGAGTGTCAGCTAAAGACCTACAGAAATCTCTGGCACATGCTAACATTTTTGTTGACACATCTACAATAAGGAAAACATTAAACAAGAATGGAGTACATGGGAGGACACCACGGAGGAAGCCATTGCTGTCAAAAAAGAATATTGCAGCACGTTTGAAGTTTGCAAAAGAGCACCTGGATGTTCCACAGCACTACTGGCAGAATATACTGTGGACAGATGAAACCAAGATTGAGTTGTTTGGGAAGAACACACAACACTATGTGTGGAGAAAAAAAGGCCCAGCACACCAACATCAAAACCTCATCCCCACTGTGAAACATGGCGGAGGGAGCATCATGGTTTGGGGCTGCTTTGCTGCCTCAGGGCCTGGACGGATTGTTGTCATTGATGGGAAAATGAATTCCACAGTTTATCAAGACATTTTGCAGGAAAACGTAAGACCATCTGTCCGCCAACTGAAGCTCCGCAGAGGATGGGTGATGCAACAGGACAATGACCCAAAGCATACAAGTAATTCAACAAAACAATGGCTGCAACAGCACAGAATACGCCTTCTGGAGTGGCCCAGTCAGAGTCCTGACCTCAACCCCATTGAAACGCTGTGGCATGACCTTAAGAGAGCGATTCACACCAGACATCCCAAGAATATTGCTACACTGAAACAGTTTTGTGAAGAGGAGTGGTCCAAAATGACTCCAGATTGTTGTGCAGGTCTGATCTGCAACTACAGGAAACGTTTGGTTGAGGTTATTGCTGCCAAAGGAGGGTCAACCAGTTATTAAGTCCAAAGGTTCACATACTTTTTCCTCCCTGCACTGTGAATGTTTACATGTTATGTACAATTAAACCATGGCAACATCTAATATTTGTGTAGTATTATGTTCAGCAGACTGTGTTCTTCTATTGTTGTGACTTAGATGATGTTCAGCGCACATTTTATGCCCAATTCATGCAAAACTCCACGTAATCCCAAGGGGTTCACATACTTTTTCTTGCAACTGTATTCCTCCCACTGACACCAATGATGGGGCACTATTCTTCCTACTGACACCAATGATGGGGCACTATTCCTCCCACTGATACCAATGATGGGGCACTATTCCTCCCACTGACACCAATGATGGGGCACTATTCCTCCCACTGACACCAATGATGGGGCACTATTCCTCCCACTGACACCAATGATGGGGCACTATTCCTCCCACTGACACCAATGATGGGGCACTATTCCTCCCACTGACACCAATGATGGGGCACTATTCCTCCCACTGATACCAATGATGGGGCACTATTCCTCCCACTGATACCAATGATGGGGCACTATTCCTCCCACTGATACCAATGATGGGGCACTATTCCTCCCACTGACACCAATGATGAGGCACTATTCCTCCCACTGACACCAATGATGGGGCACTATTCCTCCCACTGACACCAATGATGGGGCACTATTCCTCCCACTGATACCAATGATGGGGCACTATTCCTCCCACTGACACCAATGATGGGGCACTATTCCTCCCACTGATACCAATGATGGGGCACTATTCCTCCCACTGACACCAATGATGGGGCACTATTCCTCCCACTGATACCAATGATGGGGCACTATTCCTCCCACTGATACCAATGATGGGGCACTATTCCTCCCACTGATACCAATGATGGGGCACTATTCCTCCCACTGACACCAATGATGGGGCACTATTCCTCCCACTGATACCAATGATGGGGCACTATTCCTCCCACTGATACCAATGATGGGGCACTATTCTTCCTACTGACACCAATGATGGGGCACTATTCCTCCCACTGACACCAATGATGGGGCACTATTCCTCCCACTGACACCAATGATGGGGCACTATTCCTCCCACTGACACCAATGATGGGGCACTATTCCTCCCACTGACACCAATGATGGGGCACTATTCCTCCCACTGACACCAATGATGGGGCACTATTCCTCCCACTGACACCAACGATGGGACACTATTCTTCTATTCCTCCCACTGACACCATTGTTTAGAAAGTTTGGAGACCCCTGGTTTAGAGTATATCCCGACTGATGGGCCTAGAACGACCACCCGCACTCCGGTGTGTTCAGCAATAGAATATGTAACGCAGCCCAAATTTTTGTACGTTGGCACTCCTGAGCCACGTGTTTTTCTTTCCTATGTGCGTGTATGGGGAGGTGCTCAGACCGGACTGCGATCTCACATCAGCTCGCTAGGTGTCAGTGTACAGCACTCTGTAACAGTTGCTATCCTAGTGGGAATTTTCCCTGGCGGTGCTCCAGAAAGGTCACACTGACACTCCGCTCCGAATTAAAGCTCACGCCCTGCATTTCCCTAACAAACATCCACTACAGGAACTTACCCGACCGCTCCATAGGAAACCTCATCACCGTGCTACTTACTGCATTGTATTTGTGATGACATCACAAACATATGAGGACTGGACCTGTACACCACACATCAGGGTGACCAATAGGAGCTCATCCTTGTAGGAAACCAAAACAAGCCATTTCTAGAAGTAGGTGTGTATAAATGGCTGTTTTCCAAGAAAGCTCCATGTATTGTGTGTTCAAACGTGAACTTGGATTCCATTATAACATTTTTACGCGTTCAGCAGCAGATGAACGCGACTACCTCTGCTAGCCTTGGTTCAATAGCCAGTGTAAAAAAAAAAAAAAAAAAAAAAATCAAATTTCGTCATAAATTTAGGCAAAAATAAGTTTACATGAAAGATATAGCGTCTACAAATGGTATTTTTTGTATACTACTGTAGTGATGGTGGTGATCAGTGACTTATAGCGGGACTGCGGCGGGTATTCTGGCACTGGGGGGGGGGGGGGGACTGAGTAACTGCCACTAACATCCCCAGTGATACTAATACAGTGATCGGTGCTAATAAAAAGCACTGACACTACTAATGGCACTGGGTGGAAGGGGTTAACATCTGTGGCAATCAAAGGGTTAACTGTGTGCACGGAGTGTTTTACTAGGGAGACATGCTGCGCAGAGAAATACACAGCAGCATGTCCTTGCTGGCAGGAGGGAGACCTGTGTTACTAATAAAAAGCACTGACACTGTACTAATGATGCTGGGCAGGAAGGGGGTAACATCTGGGGCGATCAAAGGGTTAACTGTGTGCACGGAGTATTTTAATAGGGAGACATGCTATGCAGAGAAATACACAGCAGCATGTCCTTGCTGGCAGGAGGGAGACCTGTGCGATTAATAAAAAGCATTGACACCGTACTAATGGCACTGGGCAGGAAGGGGTTAACTCTGTGCAGGGAGTGTTTTACTACAGAGACATGCTATGCAGAGTAATATACAGCAGCATGTCCTTGCTGGCAGGAGGAAGACCTGTGTTACTAATAAAAAGCACTGACACTGTACTAATGGCACTGGGCAGGAAGGGCCTAACATCTGGGGCGATCAAAGGGTTAACTGTGTAGAGTGTTTTCTACTAGGGAGACATGCTATGCAGAGTAATACACAGCAGCATGTCCTTGCTGGCAGGAGGGAGACCTGTGTTACTAATAAAAAGCACTGACACTGTACAAATGGCACTGGGCAGGAAGTGGTTAACTGTGTGCGTTTTACTAGGGAGACATGCTATGCAGAGAAATACACAGCAGCATGTCGTTGCTGGCAAGAGGGAGACCTGTGTTAATAAAAGGCACCAACACCGTACTAATGGCACTGGGCAGGAAGGGGTTAACATCTGTGGTGATCAAAGGGTTAACTGTGTAGAGTGTTTTACACTAGGGAGATATGCTATGCAGAGAAATACACAGCATGTCCTTGCTGGCAGGAAGGAGACCTGTGCTATTAATAAAAAGCATTGACACCATACTAATGGCACTGGGCAGGAAGAAGTTAACATCTGGGGCGATCAAAGGGTTAACTGTGTGCTGGGAGTGTTTTACTAGGGAGACATGCTATGCAGTGAAATACACAGCAGCATGTCCTTGCTGGTAGAAGGGAGACCTGTGCTATTAATAAAAAGCACTGACACTGGGCAGGAAGGGGTTAACTGTGTGTGTTTTACTAGGTAGACATGCTATGCAGAGAAATACACAGCAGCATGTCCTTGCTGGCAGGAGGGAGACCTGTGCTATTAATAAAAAGCATTGACACCGTACTAATGGCACTGGGCAGGAAGGGGTTAACATCTGGGGCGGTCAAAGGGTTAACTGTGTGCTGGGAGTGTTTTAATAGGGAGACATGCTAGGCAGACAAATACACAGCAGCATGTCCTTGCTGGCAGCAGGGAAACCTGTGTGTTGTTTACACACAGGTCTCTCGGCGATCGCTAGATGCCGGCGGGGAATCTCCAGCCGGGACCCGGTGATGGACTTCTGTAGCCGCCAATGGTGGCACGGGTAGGATGGCGCGCGTGCGGGTAGGATGGCGTGCGTGCGCACCCCTTACCCAGAAATGCAAATCACGTATAGATGCGTTATTGTGTGCAGCCTTGCCGCCCTGTAGCAGTAGTTTTGCTGTAGGTCGGCGGGGAAGCGGTTAAGCAATAGCAGAATTGCTGAACTTGCAGGGCCTGGCCTAGAAGTGACAGTTACACCTCACTCACGCCGCCACTCCTGCATTACTCACCTGGGATATATATAAACTTTTATACTCCCCAGATGACTTTTTCCTGCGTTTAAATGTTCCTTCTTTAAACCTCTTCACGGCGGCGCCTCCCGGCCCTTTAAGGATTTCAGAAGCCGGGAGGAGGGGCGGGGTTTAGGGTCATGTGACCGCCGTGATGGCAGTCACATGATCGGGAAAGGTTCCGATCGAAAGAGATCAGGACCTTTCCGTGAGTACCGGACATGCGTGCAGGGCGCGCGCTCTCCGCACATATGTCCTTTAATAGAACGCAAGTGTGCGGCCGCTCGGTGTCTAAGCCCAGACGCCGGGAGGCCGCACGTTTGCGTGCGTTCGGCGTGAAGAGGTTAAAGTGGTTGTAAAGGTTTTAGACCTTGATGCATTCTCTGCAGATGTGAACTGCCAGGATTTGGCATTTCAGGGGACGCCCCCCTTTCTCTGAGCCCTGAGGAAGAGGGTGCGTGCCCTGAAACGCGTTGGGATGCCAATTCTAATCTGTTTGGGCCAGGCTGACCTCATCCTATGGCTTGCTCAGATTATTGCCACTTATCGTACTGGCTTCTACAGCCGACCACTCTGAGTACGCTGGACAAAAAAAATCTTTATAAAATGCTGACAGGTTTCGGCTTATACAGCCTTCCTCATAGCTCCATCATAGGGATGCACCGAATTTCTGGTGGCCGAAAACAACCCTTTCGGCGATCGGCCGAAATGAAAAAAAAGCACCGAAAGAACCCCACCCCTCAAAGCCGTCCAGTAGTTCAGTGTTACCTGAGAAACAATCGATCCCGGCGCTGGGCATAGATATGGGTGAAGGAAAGATGGCCGCCACACATCTCTATGCCCTTGGAGGACCAGAACGATGTCACTTCCGGTTCCAGACATTTTTTTTTTTTTTAAAGCACTAAATCGATGCTTCTTTGATCCAATGCTTTACATTGCAGAGGAGAGATGTGGGTTCTTATTGACCCCCCCATATTTCTCCATAAAGAGGACCTGTCACTAATTATGTCTTATTGACCCCATATCTCTCCATAAAGAGGACCTGTCACTAATTAGGTCTCATTGACCCCCCATATCTCTCCATAAAGAGGACCGTCACTATGTCTCATTGACTCCATCTCTCCATAAAGAGGACCCGTCACTAATTAGGTCTTATTGACCCCACATCTCTCCATAAAGAGGACCTGTCACTAATTATGTCTCATTGACCCCCCATATCTCTCCATAAAGAGGACCTGTCACTAATTAGGTCTCATTGACCCCCCATATCTCTCCATAAAGAGGACCCGTCACTATGTCTCATTGACCCCACATCTCTCCATAAAGAGGACCTGTCACTAATTATGTCTCATTGACCCCCCATATCTCTCCATAAAGAGGACCTGTCACTAATTAGGTCTTATTGACCCCCCCATATCTCTCCATAAAGAGGACCTGTCACTAATTATGTCTCATTGACCCCCATATCTCCATAAAGAGGACCTGTCACGAATTAGGTCTTATTGACCCCCATATCTCTCCATAAAGAGGACCCGTCACTAATTATGTCTCAGTGACCCCCCCATATCTCTCCATAAAGAGGGACCCGTCACTAATTATGTCTTATTGACCCCATATCTCTCCATAAAGAGGACCTGTCACTATTTCTTAATGACCCCACATCTCTCCATAAAGAGCACGATGTCCCCGCTGCAGAGGCTTCCATCTTCACCCGGTCCTTCTTCCCGGTTCGCAAGCTCCGGTAGTCTGACTGGCCGGGACGCGATGACGTCACTCCTGTGCATGCACGCCGGAGTCCCAGGCCACGGCACAGTACTCTGAAGGTATTGCATGGGTATGCCGTTCCTTCAGAGCGCGTACGCCAGCTTTACAAAAGAGCGAATATCTTGCGGTAAACTTTATTAAAAGCTTACCTGCAGGTAAAAAAAAAAAAAAAAAAGGGGGGGGGGGGGGGGAAGGAGTTTACTATCACTTTCCACCCCTTCCAGTCCCGACACTTTCCACCCCCTTCCAGTCCCGACACTTTCCACCCCCTTCCAGTCCCGACACTTTCCACCCCCTTCCAGTCCCGACCAATATTCAGCTCTATCACACTTTGAATGACAATTGCACGGTCATGCAACACTGTACCAATATGAAATTTTTTTGCATTCTTTTGGGACACACAACTTTATTTTGGTGGTATTTATTCACCACTGGGATTATTTTTTTTTTTTTTGCCATGTAAATGAAAATGTCCAAAAATTAAAAAAAAAAAAAAGTTTTTCTTATAAAATTTTGCAAATAAATAATCTTTCTTCATAAATCTTGGTCAAAATGTATTCAGCTATTTAGCAAAAAAAAAAAAAAAAAAAAAAAAAAACCCAAATTAGTTTATAACCAAAAATTATAATTTTTAAACTTTTTTTTTTTTTACATACTGTCACCCTAGCAGTGCAGGGTCACCATGGTGACACTATTACTTGTGGGGGTGATGAAGATTTTTATTTTTTTTTTACACCCATAAAGGCTGTAAAAGCAATCATTTCTCCTTCTCTCTTGCAGCCATTGAGAAATACTGTGTGAGCTGTGATTGGTCACAGCTTGTCACATGGTACAGGGCAGTTGTGAATAGCCCTGTACCATGTGACCTCTGTGATCATTCACAGGATTTCACTAGTAGTAAGCAATGATGTCAAAAGTGACATCTTGCTAACTACTGTTCATGTGGCCAATCACTGATCACGATCGGGAACTCATACAGAGGTCCCGTACAGCGATCAGTGTTTCCACTGTGTCCAGATCGCGGTGCCGCGCGCTCCCGGGGAACACGCCACAGGCTGCAAATGTGGGCGCTGTTTATGAACGGCAACCCGCTCCTGCCCCTGCTCCCGTCCGGCCGTTTATGTACATGGGCCGCACAGGAAATGGTTAATGATTTCGGGAGTTGAACGGTCTCCAGGCTCTGGACAGCATCAGGAACTGGAAAAGTTACAAAAACATTTTCAAAACGCAAATGCTTATAAACGCGATTTGCCGCGTTGACAAGCGTTTGAAACGCTGATAAAATCTACTCCTGAAAAGCGTTTTGGTGGGTTAAAAAAACGACTGTAAACGACGATGTGTACATGGACACATAGGAGAACATGGGGGGGGGGGGGGGGGTTCAGGGGCTGCTGAAAAAAAAAACCCACAAAAACAAAAAAAACCGCAGAAACGCTCCTAAACGTCAGTTTATCAGCCGCAGTGTACATGGAGCCCTTAGACTGTCCAATCACATCCTGGACACACACAATTCTATTTTCTCTACATGGAGCTGAGCTGACTGCATCGAAAACGCAGGTAAATGCAGTGTGAGTGGCACCATAGATTACATGCATTTATTTGCGCTTGAGCCCGGGTTCACATATATGCGGTGCAGTATATCGCACGTGATTCACACAGGATCCGCACCGCATTCCTGTCCAAATCACATGCGATTTGTGCGCGGAGCGATCGGAGCCGTACACTTTGTATGGCTCTAATCGCACCAAAAACGCACAGGACCCTTTTTTCACTCCGCACTAGAATCGGATCAGATGAGTATCTATGCGATCCGATTCTGCACATCGCACCGCGTTTTGCGAACCGCTTTTGGGGGGGTTGGTAACTTTACACACCTGCATCAGTTTGCATGAACGCGGTGCGATCCTGATAGGGTGCGGAATACAGAAAACGCTGCGAATTCTGCACATCATTGTGAACCCCGGGCTTAAAACGTCCTGTAGACGCAGTGCGGATCAAACCAAGTCTGTGATTACAGCAGGAATGCAATTACTTCCTGGGGGGGGAAACATTCCAAGAGACACTTCAAAGTCCTGACAGGCAGTTCCACTCACATGACAGCTGCGGCTGGTGATTAGAAAAATCTTACCACATTCATGCTACATTCTGAGCAGAGGACTCTGTGTAGTCACAGCTCTGTTGTAACCACGGTCAGCTGACTGCATTCCTTCCTGATACAAAGATCAGCTGTTATCACTGACACCTTCCCGATACAAAGATCAGCTAACTGTTCACTGACACCCTTCCCGATACAAAGAGATCAGCTAACTGTTCACCGACACCCTTCCCGATACAGAGATCAGCTAACGGTTCACTGACACCCTTCCCGATACAAAGAGATCAGCTAACTGTTCACCGACACCCTTCCCGATACAAAGAGATCAGCTAACTGTTCACTGACACCCTTCCCGATACAGAGATCAGCTAACGGTTCACTGACACCCTTCCTGATACAAAGATCAGCTAACTGTTCACTGACACCCTTCCCGATACAAAGAGGTCAGCTAACTGTTCACTGACACCCTTCCCGATACAGAGATCAGCTAACTGTTCACTGACACCCTTCCCGATACAAAGAGATCAGCTAACTGTTCACCGACACCCTTCCCGATACAAAGAGATCAGCTAACTGTTCACCGACACCCTTCCCGATACAAAGAGATCAGCTAACTGTTCACCGACACCCTTCCCGATACAAAGATCAGCTAACTGTTCACCGACACCCTTCCCGATACAAAGAGATCAGCTAACTGTTCACCGACACCCTTCCCGATACAAAGAGATCAGCTAACTGTTCACCGACACCCTTCCCGATACAAAGATCAGCTAACTGTTCACCGACACCCTTCCCGATACAAAGATCAGCTAACTGTTCACTGACACCCTTCCCAATACAAAGAGATCAGCTAACTGTTCACTGACACCCTTCCCGATACAAAGATGAGCTAACTGTTCACTGACACCCTTCCTGATACAAAAAGATCAGCTAACTGTTCACTGACACCTAACAGAGTGCTGAGAAGTATCCCGGGTTCGCAGAGTGCCTTCCCACCAAGCTTGGTCCACACTCTACAAGAACGCACACCCTTCACAAAGCAGCTGCTTAAAGGATTAAGGAACCAGAATGCCTGTCCGGCACTTAAAGTGTTCCTGAACCCACAACAGTACAATCGGTCTGTAGATGCAGCTTGTTATACTCACTGTGGAACGTAAGGGGTTAATCCTCCACATTATGTAAAAAGGATGTTTGATCCTGTCTGCTCTGTTCCTCCCCCTTTTGAAGCAACTACCTCTTATCTCCTGATAAGAAAGACTGAACTGTAGCCATTCTGTACAAGCTCAGTTTGGTGTGTATTGCTAGAGAGGTTTTTTTTTTTGCTTGGGAGAGTGAATGTGATCAGCACAGGGCCGATCAGCACTGTTCAGACAGAGGTCAGGTGTCCTGCATCCTCCTAGAGCAGAAAGAATACTCCTCCTACAAGCTTTAGCTAGTGCTCTGCTGGCCACTGATAGAAGTTGCAAGACTCCTATAGACTGCCGATGAGGAAAGGTACTTAGTTTATATTTACTAAAATAATTGCATTTCCATGTTCAGTGTAGAGCGGACACCGGGAGCGCGGGGCCCGGGGAGAGCGGACACCGGGAGCGCGGGGCCCGGGGAGAGCGGACACCGGGAGCGCGGGGCCCGGGGAGAGCGGACACCGGGAACGCGGGGCCCGGGAGAGCGGACACCGGGAACGCGGGGCCCGGGGAGAGCGGACACCGGGAACGCGGGGCCCGGGGAGAGCGGACACCGGGAACGCGGGGCCCGGGGAGAGCGGACACCGGGAACGCGGGGCCCGGGGAGAGCGGACACCGGGAACGCGGGGCCCGGGGAGAGCGGACACCGGGAACGCGGGGCCCGGGGAGAGCGGACACCGGGAACGCGGGGCCCGGGGAGAGCGGACACCGGGAACGCGGGGCCCGGGGAGAGCGGACACCGGGAACGCGGGGCCCGGGGAGAGCGGACACCGGGAACGCGGGGCCCGGGGAGAGCGGACACCGGGAACGCGGGGCCCGGGGAGAGCGGACACCGGGAACGCGGGCCCGGGGAGAGCGGACACCGGGAACGCGGGGCCCGGGGAGAGCGGACACCGGGAACGCGGGGCCCGGGGAGAGCGGACACCGGGAACGCGGGGCCCGGGGAGAGCGGACACCGGGAACGCGGGGCCCGGGGAGAGCGGACACCGGGAACGCGGGGCCCGGGGAGAGCGGACACCGGGAACGCGGGGCCCGGGGAGAGCGGACACCGGGAACGCGGGGCCCGGGGAGAGCGGACACTGGGAACGCGGGGCCCGGGGAGAGCGGACACTGGGAACGCGGGGCCCGGGGAGAGCGGACACCGGGAACGCAAGGCCTGGGGAGAGCGGACACCGGGAACGCAAGGCCTGGGGAGAGCGGACACAGTGAAACTGAAGGCAACAGCTGAGGAGAAGCTGAAAAGCATGCTGGGAATCCAGGAAGTTGTGGAAAGAGACGGCCAGCGGACAGGCAGAACTCACAACATGAAAGATTTTTCAAATAAACTCCTATTGGATTGTCGGATAGAACAATTGTTTGTATTATTACAATGCTGATGGTACGCTCAGACCATAGAATTCCTTAAAGTGGTTGTAAACTTTTACATACACCCAGTGAAGTGACTGGCCTCAGGCTCATAGTAGATAAACAGGTACAACTTATGTAGGAGGATTTGTTTTATCTTTGTCTTCTCTACAGCCAGTCAAGGTGCAGATTATACCCTCTCCGGCCACTTTATTAGGTACGCCTGTTCAATTGCTTGGTAACACAAACTGCTAACCAGCCAATCGCATGGCGGCATCTCAGTGCATTTAGGCATCTAGAGGCGGTGAAGACGACTTGCTGAAGTTCAAACTGAGCATCAGAATGGGGAAGAAAGGGGGTTTAAGTCACTTTGATTGTGTCATGGTTGTTGGTGCCAGACGGGCTGGTCGGAGTATTTCAAAAACTGCTGATCTACTGGGATTTCCACACACAGCCATCTCTAGGGTTTACAGAGAATGGTCCGAAAAAGAGAAAACATCCAGTGAGCGGCAGTTGTGTGGATGAAAATGCCTTGTTGATGACAGAGGTCAGAGGAGAATGGGCAGACTGGTTGCTGCGACATTCAGATGGTAGGGTCAGAATTTGGCGTTAACAACATGAAAGCATAGATCCATCCTGCCTTGTATCAAAGGTTCAGGCTGGTGGTGGTGGTGGTGTCATGGTGTGGTGGATCCATCCTGCCTTGTATCAATGGTTCAGGCTGGTGGTGGTGGTGGTGTCATGGTGTGGTGGATCCATCCTGCCTTGTATCAATGGCTCAGGCTGGTGGTGGTGTCATGGTGTGGTGGATCCATCCTGCCTTGTATCAACGGTTCAGGCTGGTGGTGGTGGTGGTGTCATGGTGTGGTGGATCCATCCTGCCTTGTATCAATGGTTCAGGTTGGTGGTGTCATGGTGTGGTGGATCCATCCTGCCTTGTATCAACGGTTCAGGCTGGTGGTGGTGGTGTCATGGTGTGGTGGTGGTGTCATGGTGTGGTGGATCCATCCTGCCTTGTATCAACGGTTCAGGCTGGTGGTGGTGTCATGGTGTGGGGGAGATTTTCTTGACACTAGCAAGGTGTACCTAATAAAGTGGCCGGTGAGTGTATAAAGCTTGTCTGAGCTTCCAGAAAGCAGGGGGCAGGGAGCTGAAGATACACTCTGCAAAGCTCAACAAGAGGTGATTGGAGGGGAGTAACACACCCCCTTCACAGAGCACACAGGAACAGAGCTGAGGCTGTCAATCATAGGCTGTGTGCTGGAGATCCCTCCTCTGTCACCTTTTTTTCTTGGTGTCAGGAATGCAATCAGAAAGTAAGCACGGAGAGAGTAGAAGCAGTGTGAGCCAACAGACCTCTATAGCTCTGCAGTGTGTTCCTTATTCAGGTACTAGGAGTGATAGCACAAGAGGACTCACAGGAAGGAATGCGTAGGGGGGGGGGGGGGGGGGGACCTCACCAGTGAGGGGCTACCTTGCAGCATTCCCATTGACTTACAGGGATAAACCTGGCTGCATTCACATAATTATGTGTTCTACTGCTGCCTCTCCCATGTGGTACTAGCTAGTACTAGGGACTGCAGACCCTCCCGGCTTCATTACGCTGTTCATTATAGTTTCACTTTCTACTCCAGGAAAAACATTCTCTGTGTTACACTTATTAGATGGAAAACTACACTATATTGCCAGAAGTATTGGCCCCGCCCTCCCAATCATGTGATTCAGGTGTTCCAATCCCCTCCACATCATGTGATTCAGGTGTTCCAATCCCCTCCCAATCATGTGATTCAGGTGTTCCAATCCCCTCCCAATCATGTGATTCAGGTGTTCCAATCCCCTCCATGGACACAGGTGTATACAATCATCCCCTAGACATGCAGACTGCTTCTACAAACATTGGTGAAAGAATGGGTCGCTCTCAGGAGCTCAGTGACTCCAAGCGTGGTCCCGTGATAGGTGGCCACCTGGGCAATAAGTCCATCCGTGACATTTCCTGGCTACTAAATATTCCACACTCAACTGTTAGTGGGATTATAACAAAGTGGAAGCAACTGGGAACAACAGCCACTCAGCCACCAAATGGTAGGCCACGTCACATGACAGGGCGGGGTCAGCGCATGCTGAAGCGCACAGTGCGCAGAAGTCACCAACTGTCTGCAGAGTCAATAGCTAAAGACCTCCAAACTTGGTGTGGCCTTCAGATGAGCCCAACAACAGTGTGTAGAGAGCTTCATGGAATGGGTTTCCATGGCCAAGCAGCTGCATCCAAGCCTCACCAAGTGCAATGCAAAGCGTCGGACTCTAGAGCAGTGGAGATGTGTCCTCTGGAGTGACCAATCACTCTTCTCTGTCTGGCAATGCGATGGACTTGTCTAGGTTTGGTGGTTGCCAGGAGAACGATACTTGCCTGACTGCATTGTGCCAAGTGTAAAGTTTGGTGGAGGGGGGATTATGGTGTGGGGTTGTTTTACAGGGGTTGGGCTTGGCCCCCTAGTTCCAGTGAAGGGAACTCTTAAGGCAACATTTTGGACAATTTCATGCTCCCAACTTTGTGGGAAGAGTTTGGGGATGGCCCCTTCCTGTTCCAACATGACTGCGCACCAGTGCACAAAGCAAGGGCCATAAAGACATGGAGGAGCCAGTTTGGGGTGGAGGAACATGACTGTCCTGCACAGAGTCCTGACCTCAACCCCATAGAACACATTTGGGATGAATTAGAGCGGAGAGTGCGAGCCAGGCCTCCTCCCCCGACATCAGTGCCTGACCTGACAAATGTGCTTCTGGAAGAATGGTCCAACCTTCCCATAGACACCCTCCTAAACCTTGTGGACGGCCTTCCCAGAAGAGTTGAAGTTGTTATAGCTGCAAAGGGCGGGGCCAACTCAATATTGAACCCTACGGACCAAGACTGGGGGGCCATTAAAGGTCATGTGCATGGAAAGGGCGGGGCCAACTCCATATTGAACCCTACGGACTAAGACTGGGAGGGTATTAAAGGTCATGTGTGTGGAAAGGGCGGGGCCAACTCAATATTGAACCCTACGGAGTAAGACTGGGGGGCCATTAAAGGTCATGGGCGTGGAAAGGGCGGGGCCAACTCAATATTGAACCCTACGGACTAAGACTGGGGGGCCATTAAAGGTCATGTGCATGGAAAGGGCGGGGCCAACTCAATATTGAACCCTACGGACTAAGACTGGGGGGCCATTAAAGGTCATGTGCATGGAAAGGGCGGGGCCAACTCAATATTGAACCCTACGGACTAAGACTGGGGGCCATTAAAGGTCATGTGTGTGGAAAGGCCGGCCGACCAAAACTGCAGGCAATATAGTGTTTTATATACACACACACACACACGTAGTAGAATATATTTTGACCTCAATTTATGAATTTTTTTTTTTTTTTTTACAGTGGAAAGTAAAAAATATATATTTGTTTTTTAAATTTGTGATCTTTTTTCATTTATAGAATAAAAAACCCAGTGGTGATCAAATATCACCAAAAGAAAGATGTTTGTGTGATAAAAAAAAAAAAAAAGAGAAAGATCTAACATTTCATTTGGGTGCAGTGTTGCATGACCGCACAATTACCAGTTAAGGTAGCGCAGTGCTAAATAGCAAAAAAAAAAAAAAAAAGAATGACCTGTCATGAAAGGTGTAAATCCTTCCGGAGCTGAAGTGGTTACATAAAACCTTTGCTTTGCCCATTCATGGACCGTCACCTAGTGACAATGTTCACAGGAAAAGTTTACAGCCTCCTGTAAGCAGGAAATCACTGCTGGCAGCCGGACAAAGCCGAGGGAACACAGAAATATATTCAACGCCCCAAAACCTGAGTGTGACCTAAAAGTGTCCAATCACTGAAATCACCCGACCCGGGAAGCAGAGCTGAACCCTCCCACCCTTTACAGCCAAGGAAGCGGCCATCTTCACCTCTGATCTGCAGTTTCCATGGTGCTGCACATGTGGTCAGTTACAACAACAGCCAACTGATTGCTGGACACTTAGGCTGAGAGCACGAGCGACTGTTTCTCACGGCATGCATGGAGTGGATTCGTGGGACAGTTCAATTTAGTTCCACTTTAAAACTGAAAATGTCATTTCAGAAGTAATCCTCAATATGTTTAGGTCTTCAGCTTCCATTTAAACCAGGACTCGACACATTCAAGGCACCGGGTCACCATGGCGACTTCCACGGCAAGGCGCCTGCCACTGGCTTCCACGCAAACATGCCTCCCACGCAAAGACGCCTCACACCAGCTTCCACGCAGACAGGCCGAGCACCGGCTTCCACGCAGGCACCAGCTTCCACGCAGACAGGCCACGCACCGGCTTCCACGGCGAAACGCCTTCCATGCAGACACGCCACGCACCGGCTTCCACGCAGACAGGCCGCGCACCGGCTTCCACGCAGACAGGCCGCGCACCGGCTTCCACGCAGACAGGCCGCGCACCGGCTTCCACGCAGACAGGCCGCGCACCGGCTTCCACGCAGACAGGCCGCGCACCGGCTTCCACGCAGACAGGCTGCGCACCGGCTTCCACGCAGACACCGGCTTCCACGGCGAAACGCCTTCCATGCAGACACACCGCGCACCGGCTTCCACGCAGACAACCACGCACCGGCTTCCACGGCGAAACGCCTTCCATGCAGACACGCCACGCACCGGCTTCCACGCAGACAGGCCGCGCACCGGCTTCCACGCAGACAGGCTGCGCACCGGCTTCCACGCAGACACCGGCTTCCACGGCAAAACGCCTTCCATGCAGACACGCCGCGCACCGGCTTCCACGGCGAAACGCCTTCCATGCAGACACGCCGCGCGCCGGCTTCCACGGCGAAACGCCTTCAATGCAGACACGCCGCGCGCCGGCTTCCACGGCGAAACGCCTTCCATGCAGACACACCGCACACTGGCTTCCACGCAGACATGCCGCGCACCGGCTTCCACGCAGACACCGGCTTCCACGCAGACACCGGCTTCCACGCAGACACGCCGCGCACCGGCTTCCACGCAGACACGCCGCGCACCGGCTTCCACGCAGACACCGGCTTCCACGCAGACAGGCCGCGCACTGGCTTCCACGCAGACACGCCGCGCACCTGCTTCCACGCCGCGCACCGGCTTCCACGCAGACAGGCCGCGCACCGGCTTCCACGCAGAAACGCCGCGCACCGGCTTCCACGCAGACACCGGCTTCCACGCAGACACGCCATTCGTTTTTCACAAATTTCCGAACATGCCCAATCACCGAAAAGAAGAGGAACCACGAAAATCGGCCGGTGCCATTGACCCCACTAACAGAGAAAATCGTCTGATTATTCTTAGGTCCGATTTTCAGATGAAAAATCAGTCGAATTTCGCCCCATGTATGGCCGGCATAAGGTCCAGCGCAGTTCCTAGGCCCCGCCCCTACAGCTGGGCCGGCTCAGTAACAGCCTGCACTGTCCCCAGGGGAGCCGGGCCCTGAAATGTCCTGACCCCTGGGGGCCGCGCACCTTCTGGAAGGATAGAAGTCAGGTTTTCATATACAAATGACAATTCATGAACGAAGACCGATCGATAATATTCCGCTGCGGCTGAATGACTCTGGACCAATAGGAAAGCGACTTGGTCTGGTGGAGCTTGGTGACTGGGGGGGGGTGTAGTTCGGTGATTGGAGGAGAGGGGGATTTGGTAGAGTTTAATGACTGGGGGGGGGGGGGTTAGTGGTGTTTGGGGGAGGCGTTGGTGGAATTTGATGACTGGAGGGGGAGCTTGGTGGAGTTTGGTGACGGGGAGGGGGGGGGTTTGTGGTGGGCGACTTGGTCTGGTGGAGCTTGGTGACAGGGGGGGGGGGGGGGGGGTGTACTTTGGTGATTGGAGGAGAGGGGGATTTGGTAGAGTTTAATGACTGGGGGGGGGGGGTTAGTGATGTTTGGTGATTGGGGGAGGCGTGGAATTTGATGACTGGGTGGGGTCTGGTGGAGTTTGGTGACTGGAGGAGGGGGGGAGGTCCTGGTGGAGTTTGGTGACCGGAGGGGGGTCCAGGTGGAGTTTGGTGACCGGAGGTGGGGGGGGGTCTGTAGTAGTTTGGTGACTGGAGGTGGGGGGGGGGGGTCTGTAGTAGTTTGGTGACTGGAGGTGGGGGGGTCTGTAGTAGTTTGGTGACTGGAGGTGGGGGGGGTCTGTAGTAGTTTGGTGACTGGAGGTGGGGGGGGGGGGGTCTGTAGTAGTTTGGTGACTGGAGGTGGGGGGGGGGGGTCTGTAGTAGTTTGGTGACTGGAGGTGGGGGGGGGGGTCTGTAGTAGTTTGGTGACTGGAGGTGGGGGGGGTCTGTAGTAGTTTGGTGACTGGAGGTGGGGGGGGTCTGTAGTAGTTTGGTGACTGGAGGAGGGGGGGAGGTCCTGGTGGAGTTTGGTGACCGGAGGGGGGTCCAGGTGGAGTTTGGTGACCGGAGGTGGGGGGGGGTCTGTAGTAGTTTGGTGACTGGAGGTGGGGGGGGGGTCTGTAGTAGTTTGGTGACTGGAGGTGGGGGGGGGGTCTGTAGTAGTTTGGTGACTGGAGGTGGGGGGGGGGGGGTCTGTAGTAGTTTGGTGACTGGAGGTGGGGGGGGGTCTGTAGTAGTTTGGTGACTGGGGGGGGGGTCTGTAGTAGTTTGGTGACTGGGGGGGGGGTCTGTAGTAGTTTGGTGACTGGAGGTGGGGGGGGGGGGTCTGTAGTAGTTTGGTGACTGGAGGTGGGGGGGGGGTCTGTAGTAGTTTGGTGACTGGAGGTGGGGGGGGTCTGTAGTAGTTTGGTGACTGGGGGGGGGGGGTCTGTAGTAGTTTGGTGACTGGAGGTGGGGTCTGTAGTAGTTTGGTGACGGGGGGGGGGGGGGGGTCTGTAGTAGTTTGGTGACTGGAGGGGGAGTCTGGTGGAGTTTGGTGACTGCAGGAGGGAGGGGGTCTGGTGACTGGAGGGGGGTACATGTAGCTATGGGGGGGTGCGGTAGTTTTGGTCCTAGTATAAGTGCCCCTATGAAGCGATCTCCCCCCCCCCCCCCGGTCACTCACATTTCTCCCGGGGGGGTGCGGACTCCAAGTTGCACCAAACTGATCTCCGTCACTCTCCCGAACTCCTGTCACCGATGATTGGGCGAGTCCTAATGACATCACAGGAGGGGACGGCAGGGCGGGGCACTTCCCTTTTCCATCCTCTGGATGAGCATTTCTGTCTCCACATAGGCCGCTCTTCCAGGCGGCAGCCGCCATCTTTCTGTAGTCTGAATAACATCGGAGATAAAGGAAGGTGCGGAGCAGACAAGTGCGGACAGGGCGCTGACAGTAACCCGCCCCCTGCTGTCCAGGGTGTGTCTAAAGTCAGCAAAACTTACATCCTAGAAACAGATAAGGAATAGTTTAGATTTCTCAGTAAAGCTGCTTCAGAGTTTTAGAGATTTTCAGTTAAAAAGAAGGAAAATAAAACAAACATCCCCGAAGAGTGAGTGTAATGAGATGAACCCCTTCAATACCGGCCGCTTTCACCCCCTTCCTGCCAAGGCCAATTTTCTGCTTTCAGCGTTCTCACACCTTGAATGACAATTGCGCGGTCATGCAACGCTGTACCCATATGACATTGTTATCTTTTATTTTAGACAGCTTTCTTTTTGGTGGTAATTAAACAGAACTGAATTTATTTTTTTATGCAAAATAATTGTAAAAAAATACCAAAAATTTTCAAAAATGTTTCTTTTATAAAATTTTGCAAATAAATAATCTTTCTTCATAAATTTAGGCCAAAATGTATTCTGCTACCTTTCTTTGATGAAAATACACCAAATCAGTGTATATTATTTATTCTATGCAAAAGGTATAGAGTCCATGAACTATGGGATATTTATCTGAAAATCGATCAATCCCGATGTACTGACAATCAATCTAAATTCTTCAGGCTCTAAATTGCCAGGACAGTCCGAGGTATTTAGTAAGAGGCACGGCAAGTTTTTTGAAGTTGTAATTTTTGTCACAGTTCTTTGGAAAATAAAGAAATAAAATAGGTAGTCATTTTTTAAAGATATTTCTCACACACAGCATAGGCATACTTATAATTACACCCCAAAATGCCTTCGGATTATGGGAATACCACATGTGTGAGACTTTTTCACAGCGTAGATGCATAGAGGGGCCCAAAATCCAAGGCAGCCTTCATGCATTATAGGGTTATAAATTACACATCAAATATCCACACTACCCAGGGGCGGACTGATCATTTGGAAACTCAGGCACTGTCAGAGGGCCCGGGGTCAGTAGGGGGCCCCATGAGATGCCCCTGGTACCTTTTTCATAGGCTTTTTTGAGGTTGGGCAAGGACACAGGGGCCCCATGATCCCCTATTGCCCGGGGGCCTCATGAGTTGTCAGTCCGCCCCTGACACTACCTATCACATTTTTGGAGGCCCTGAAGCACCAGGACCCTTAAATGACCCCACTTTAGAGAGAAAACACCCCACGGTATTTACTAAAAGTTATGGCGAACCTTTGAAGACTTCATTTATTTTGCCATAAGTTTTTGGAAAATGTGGATTGAAGATTAATAATATATTTCTAACACACATGAACAACATATGTTGATACCACATGTGTAAGACTTTTTCACAGCCTAGATGCATAGAGGGGCCCAAAATCCAAGGCGACCTTCATGCATTCTAGGGTCATAAATTACAGATCAAATTTCCACACTAGCTATCACATTTTTGGAGGCCCGGGAGCACCAGTACAATGGAAACACCCTGAAATGACCCAATTTTAAAGAGAAAATACCCCTTTGTATATACTAAGAGGCATGGTGAGCCTTTGAAGACTTCATCTATTTTGCCACAAGTTTTTGGAAAATGTGGAATGAAAATTAATAATATATTTCTAGCTCTGCTACTCCTCCCAAGTATGGGGAAACCACATGTGTAAGACTTTTTCACAGCCCAGATGCATAGAGAGGCCCAAAATCCAAGAAGACCTTCGGGCTTTCCAGAGGCATAAAATTTGCATCTGATTTGCTGACTGCCTATCACATGTTGTTCACATGTTCCATGGTGGAACACCAGGACAGTGGAAACACCCTTAAATGACCCCAGGTTAGAGAGAAAACACCCCACGGTATTTACTAAGAGTCATGGTGAACCTTTGAAGACATCATTTATTTTGCCATAAGTTTTTGATAAATGTGGAATGAAAATTAATAATATATTTCTAACACACATGAACAACATGTGTTGATACCACATGTGTAAGACTTTTTCACAGCCTAGATGCATAGAGGGGCCCAAAATCCAAGGCGACCTTCATGTATTCTAGGGTCATAAATTACAGATCAAATTTGCACACTAGCTATCACATTTTTGGAGGCCCTGGAGCACCAGTACAATGGAAACACCCTGAAATTACCCAAATTTAAAGAGAAAATACCCCTTTGTATTTACTAATGGCATGGTGAGCCTTTGAAGACTTCATCTATTTTGCCACAAGTTTTTGGAAAATGTGGAATGAAAATTAATGATATATTTCTAGCACACATCATAGGCATACTTACGATCACACCACAAAACACATTCTGCTACTCCTCCCAAGTATGGGGATACCAAATGGGTAAGACTTTTTCACAGCCCAGATGCATAGAGAGGCCCAAAATCTAAGAAGACCTTCGGGCTTTCCAGAGGCATAAATTTTGCATCTAATTTGCTGACTACCTACATGTTCACATGTTGCATGGCGGAACACCCGGATAGTGGAAACACCCTGAAATGACCCCATTTTAGATAGAAAACACCCCACAGTATTTACTTAGAGGCACAATGTGTCTTTGAAGACTTCATTTTTTTTTGCCAAAGGTTTTTGGAAAATATGGAATGAAAATTTATTTTTTTTTACACATAGTTCTCAATAAGATATTTCTATCAGACTTTATTAGCATACTTACAATTACACCCCAAAACACATTCTTCTATTCCTCCCGAGTATGGGGATACCATATCTGGGAGACTTTTTTTACAGCCTAGATGCATAGAAAGGCCCAAAATCCAAAGAGCACCTTCAGGTTTTATTTTTATATACCGTATATACTCGAGTATAAGCCGACCCGAATATAAGCCGAGGTACCTAATTTTACCACAAAAAACTGGGAAAAACTATTGACTCGAGTATAAGCCGAGGGTGGGAAATGAGGCACCTACTAGTCAATGTAAAAAATAAAATAAAATAAAATAAAAATAGTGCCCCATCATTGGTATCAGTGGGAGGAATGGTGCCCCATCATTGGTGTCAGTGGGAGGAATAGTACCCCATCATTGGTGTCAGTGGGAAGAATAGTGCCCCATCATTGGTGTCAGTGGGAAGAATAGTGCCCCATCATTGGTGTCAATGGGAGGAATAGTGCCCCATCATTGGTGTCAGTGGGAAGAATAGTGCCCCATCATTGGTGTCAGTGGGAAGAATAGTGCCCCATCATTGGTATCAGTGGGAGGAATAGTGCCCCATCATTGGTGTCAGTGGGAGGAATAGTGTCCCATCATTGGTGTCAGTGGGAGGAATAGTGTCCCATCGTTGGTGTCAGTGGGAGGAATAGTGCCCCATCGTTGGTGTCAGTGGGAGGAATAGTGCCCCATCATTGGTGTCAGTGGGAGGAATAGTGCCCCATTGTTGGTATCACTGGGAGGAATAGTGCCCCATCGTTGGTGTCAGTGGGAGGAATAGTGCCCCATCGTTGGTGTCAGTGGGAGGAATAATGCCCCATCATTAGTATCAGTGACACCAATGATGCGGCACTATTCCTCCCACTGACACCAATGACACTTGCTGACCCCTGTTGCAGTATGGTGCTGCTGCAGCCAGCATATGTGGTTGCAGCAGCACCTCTGCACTGCACACTTACCGGCTTTTCCCTCACTCGATTTTCGCGGGTCCGCTCGGCTCCGCCTCCTCGCCCGTGATTGGCCGTCTGTGTACCTTTCCTGAGCTACAGTTCTGGCGGCCAATCACCAGTGAGGAGGCGGAGCCGAGCGGCAGGATTGAGGGAGTGGCCGGAGTGATGGAAGAAGCAGCGCTTCCTGGATGGATCATCATGGGAGCCAGGTAAGAGACTGGTGCCCTCTGCCCACCCCTGTACGCGCCCCCCTTGACGGAGCCTCGCGCCCCCCCCTACCTCGTTGACTCGAGTATAAGCCGAGGGGGCCGTTTTTCAGCACAAAAAATGTGCTGAAAAACTCGGCTTATACTCGAGTATATACGGTATATGTATATATATATATATATATATTCCTGAACTCCACATGCACTCTCTGCCAGTTCCTGGCCCAGCTTGCCTGCCACTACTTCTGCTTTACCCACTGCTGGGCTGCTTTCTGCAAGCACCTACCTACGACCTACCAGCGCCTGCTCATCATTTGTCTGCTTCCGACCATGCCTCGCCTGCTTGCTTCTCCATTGCCAGCCAGCTTCTGCCCTTTTCTCACGTGTCGCTTTTCAGCTCATCTGCTCCACCGCAGTGCACCATCGGCTTCCTGTTGTTTGGCCTGGACTTCCCACCGGCTAGCAAGACCAACAGGAACTCATGCCACACCGTGCTCCTGTGCAGGCTGTCTATTCTATCAGGGGCCCTAAGCCAGACGTATCAGACTCCTGAGGTTCACACCAGAATGCAATATAAAACACCTTTGTGTTTGCATGCGTTTTTGCATGCGCTCAGATGCGGTTTTTCTTTTACATTTTATTTACAATCTTTGTTTTCAAAGACCTGCGATCGTGAGCTTTGCGTTTACACTCATTTGTGCACATTGGATTGCAAAAAAAAAGCAGCCTGCCACATTCCTGGTGTGAAGACTGACCACACCATCCATAGACAACCAATTATAATCTGAACCACCAAATCGATTCCGCCGCTGTCTGGCTGTCATATTGTTCCCTTGTGCTGTTACCCTAAGCAAGGACATGTACTCCTCTTTACCCCATGTGTGTATACCAGGCCCAGTTCTTTGCTATTCACCATGTACCACCATACACCCCTTTGTAGTAACTGCAAACCAGGTGTTTGAATGGTTTACCAACTGTACTGGTCATGTTCAACAGTACAGTCCAAATGTACTTTCCTAGCTATCTATTCTCAAGCAGCCCATTGCACACCCTCCCCAGGTAAAGTCCATGGCCTGGAAGAGACCTGTCCCAGGTGGATTCCCCTAGATAAGGGGTAGGCAAGCTGCGGCTCTCAAGCTTTTGCAGGACTACAAGTTCCATCATGCCTCTGCAAGTCACTGTAACTGGCAATTTTGCAATATCTCATGGGTAATGTAGTTCCACAACAGCTAGAGTGCCGCAGGTTGCCTACCCCTGCCCTAGTGGGTACTTTGTGCAGCTGGTTAGCAGTTACAACCTCATGGTGGGCTTTTTGTTCTGCTTCCCATGCAGCCATGGCAAAGTGACCCCCTGAGCAGAGCCTTCCCCCTTTTTATGTTCAGCACAGGGTGTAGGGCAGAGCCCAGAAAAGCCTGGGAAAATGCAGTACCGGAATTCCTTCCTACCTGGGCAGTCTGGAACACCATTTAACATAACAGCAGCAACTGTTAGGTCGATGATCGCCAAACTGCGGGACTGAGGGGGGCATTTTGACACTGGGGGGGTGGGGGGGAACTGACTTGATGTCACTGACATCCCCAGTGACACCAATACAGCGACCAGTGCTATAAAACAGCCCTGATACTGTACTAATGGCACTGGGCAGGAAGGGGTTAACACGAGGGGCAATCAAAGGGTTAACTGTGTGTTGTTTTACTGTGTGCTGTATGGTGGTGCTTCACTGTAATCACACTGGCTTACATATATATATATATACAGTTGTGTTCAAAATAACAGCAGTCAGACATCACTAACCGGATCAATCACTGTTTTTGGTAGAAATGATATTTCTACATGACAAATAATTTCCTAGCAGGTGTAGTAGAGTAATAGAAATCCAACAGACCCGACAGTCATGACATGCATGCTGCTGATTCTGTGTCATTGAATCACTCATTGAAAGGGGCGTGTTCAAAATAATAGCAGTGTGGAGTTCTATTAGTGAGGTCATTCATTCTTTGTGTAGAGATGTGCTGGTTGCTTTAAATCTTAAACAGCAGTTGCAAACCATTTTTTTTCTTTTCCCTCTTTGTGAGTGACAGACAGGAAAAGCAGGACTGTGCTCTGATTGGTTGTTGCTACAGCTGATAAGGATCCACCCATAGCAGCACTGTTGCAGCTGGACTTATAATTGGCTGTGGAGGAAAGGAGAGAGGAAAAAGGAAGAAGAAGCACATGTGGGGAGGCAGACATTTTCAGGGGACCGCATGGAGCAAGTCACAGAGTCTCACTCTCTGTGCTGCTAGAGCCCATGGATTGGGCTGGGAGTGTGTAGCAGAGAAATTGTTGCAGGAGGACAGTGTGCAAATCAAGGATTGACCTGCCTGACACTCGGGATTACAGCCACTCAAGTGCATGTGTCTCTCAAAGTTTGGAGCTGCTGAAAGAGAGAGGATTTCTACTGCTGTCTAATGCTATCTAGAGGACAATCCAGAAACAGTGAGTTCTCTGTGATGAAAGGGGATTTTGATATCGTTGCATTTGCTGTTCATCTCTGGAGAATGGTCATGAGAAAGCCTGCTCTCTAATTGTCAGAGTGACACAGATCTTGGAAAGCCCAAGCTGCTCAGAATTAGCTATTCCTGATGCTGATTGATGAGAGAACTCTGTCACTGTATATTACTGGATTGTCTCCTCAAAACTTTTGCTGTGGCTGAAGAGTGTGTTTAGTTCCAAGTCCTCACAGAAGCTTGCTGCTTTGAATATACTGAGCAAGTGTCAGTATATCAGGATTTCACCTGTATGGTAAAGATTTGTTGAAGTGTTGTTTTCCTCTATTGCAATGTTCACTGGAAGATTCTGCTTAAAGGAGACTGTGCTATCCTGCTACCCCTGGATTACAAATACTCTCCCATGCAGAGAGTGAGCGCTCTTCCACTGATTAAAGGTCCCCAACGTTGAGAGACTTTAAGTTTCATCCCACTGGCCAGTGGTTAGGTTGGACATTCCCTGTGTTAAATCAGCCAGTTCTTTTTCAGGGTTTGTCTTCATCAATAAAACCCATAAAAAATATTCTCAGAGTGTCGAAGTGTTTTGGGTATAATCGGAGGTGTCACCAGATTCAGCTGGGAGCTGAACCTATATATCTAGCCAAGCATCACCCAAGCAGGGGTGGACTGACCATTTGGAAACTCGGGCACTGCCTGAGGGCCCAGGGTCAGTAGGGGGCCCCATGAGATGCCCCTGGTACCTTTTTCATAGGCTTTTTTCGAGTTTGGGCAAGGACACAGGGGCCCCACAATCCCCTATTGCCCGGGGGCCCCATGAGTTGTCAGTCTGCTCCTGCACCCAAGGGTGTGCTACATTTGAAAACTAGGTGGCAATTATTGCCCTTATTTAAGGAAGGAAGGCAGCAAATGTTGTACATGCTGGTTACAGTGCATTTCTCTCTGAAATTCTGAGGAAAATGGGTCGTTCCAAACATTGTTCAGAAGAACAGCGTACCTTGATTAAAAAAGTTGATTGGAGAGGGGAAAACATATAAAGAAGTGCAGAAAATGATAGGCTGCTCAGCTAAAATGATCGCAAATGCTTTAAAATGGCAACCAAAACCTGAAAGATGTGGAAGAAAGCGAAAAACTACCATTGGAATGGATAGAAGAATAGCCAAAATGGGGCGGACTCAGCCAACAATCAGCTCCAGGAAGATGAAAGAAGGTGTGACGTTCCCTGTGAGGACTGTTACAATTAGAAGACGCCTATGTGAAGCCAAGCTATCTGCAAGAAGTCCCCGCAAAGTCCCACTGCACATTGACTGGGCTAAAGAGAAATGGCGCAACATTTTGTGGACTGATGAAAGTAAGATTGTTCTTTTTGGGTCTAGTGGGCGGAGACAGTTTGTCAGACGACCCCCAAACACTGAATTCAAGACAGTGAAGCATGGTGGTGCAAGCATCATGATATGGGGATGTTTCTCATACTACGGTGTTGGGCCTATTTATCGCATACCAGGGATCATGGATCAGTTTGAATACATCAGAATACTTGAAGAGGTCATGCTGCCTTATGCTGAAGAGGAAATGCCCTTGAAATGGGTGTTCCAACAAGACAACGACCCCAAACACACCAGTAAACGTGCAACATCTTGGTTCCAGACCAACAAGATTGATGTTATGGAGTGGCCAGCCCAATCCCCGGATCTTAATCCAATAGAAAACTTGTGGGGTGACATCAAAAATGCTGTTTCTGAGGCAAAACCAAGAAATAGAGAAGAACTGTGGAATGTCGTCCAATCATCCTGGGCTGGAATACCTGATCACAGGGGCCAGAAGTTGGGTGACTCCATGCAACACAGATGTACAGCAGTTCTCAGAAACAGTGCGACTACAACCAAATATTCATGAAGTCATTCAAAGGAAAGCAAAATCTTCAAACATTTCTCAGTTTATATAGTGAATGTTTGAGTTTGTAAAGAAGAATACAAACACTGCGATTTTTTTGAACCGTCTAATATTCACTTTTCTTCCATTTTTTTTAGAGGAACAACACAAATTTGATGTATTTTTCTTCATGTTGTGATTTGGAATAGAATGTGTCGTGTTCCCAATGCATTTGTGTGGATGGAAATAAAAGCTATTAGAAGGATTTTGAGCTTTAGTCACTTTTTTCAACACACTATTATTTTGAACACAACTGTGTATATATATATATATATATATATATACTGCATGTTGAAATGTGTTTTTTATATATCAGAAAATATATGAAAAATATTTTTTTAAGTATATATTTTTTAAATATATCCTTCCGATTTTTTTTTTCATATAAAAAAGTAATTTTAAAAATGTATTTTTAAAGACATAAAGTATATTTGAAAATTTATTTTAAAAAATATTTTTCATATATTTTGTAATTAAAATGCATTTCAACATACAGTATATATATATATATATATACATATTGAAATATATTGAATACGGCCAAAATTGTAGTATTTAAAATATATGTCAATATGTTTGGGAAGGGTATATTTTAAATATATTTTTCTTCCATGTGGGTAGCAACAAGAAAATGTTTAAAAAATGAAAAAAAAAAAAAACAAGGCAAAAACGCAAATGCGAAAATGAAAAAAAACGCAATGCAAAAACGCCTCAAACGCAACCTGCAAAGGTGTGAACCTAGACTTAGGAGTTGTACACCTGGTGCAGCTGTCCCGTAACGTGAGGCTTTATTGGATGAGCCGCTGTGTCCCATGATACCGCACACCTTGTATTTGGAATGTGACATTTAGAATGGAACTCCGCTGAGCTTGTGTTTCGTCTCACCAGTCCAGCTTTCCTCACTCCCAGTGATAGAGTATGGATCCTGACAAGTAGCAGAGCGAACCTCCTGTGTGCATGGCTTGTCTCCATTACCTCTCCCCGTACATGCCACTAGGTCCCTGAGATCTCTGCCACGTGGATGCCATCCCTGTAGCTGGGGCAAAGACCACTCAAGGGGGGACAATGAAACACTCCGCTCGCTATCCGGGGAACCCCTGCCAGTACTGTCCTTCCCCATATGGAAAAAATATATATTTGAAATATACTTAAAAAATATTGTTCCCAAATATTTTGACATATATTTGAAATGCTACAATTCTACAAAAATATATCTGAAGAATATATTTGAAAAAAATATATTTTTAAAATATATTCTTCAGATTTTTTTTAACATATAAAAAAGTCATTTTTACATATATTTGTAAATGCATTCCAAAAATGTAGAGTTGTATTTTTAAAGACATACAGTATATTTGAAATGTATTTTTTAAATATTTTTCATATATTTTGTAATAAATCTAAGAGCCCAGGAAAGGGTCATCCTACTCCAAACTGAAACTCTTTAACCGTTTCAATACCGGGCAATTTTCCCCCTTCCCGCCCAGGCCATTTTTCAGGTTTCAGCGCTCTCACACTTTGAATGACAATTGCGCGGTCATACAACACTGTACCCAAACTAAAATTTTATCATTTTCTTCACACAACTAGAGCTTTCTTTTGGTGGTATTTAATCACCGCTGGGGTTTTTATTTTTTGCTAAATTAACAAAAAAAGACCAAAAATTTTGAAAAAAAAACACATTTTTCTTTGTTTCTGTTATAAAAGTTTACAAATAAATAATTGTTCTTCATAAATTTAGGCCGAGATGTATTCTGCTACATGTCTTTGGTGAAAATAACCCAAATTAGGATGTATTTTTTAGTTTGTAGGAAAGTTATAGAGTTCACAAACTATGGGATATACAGTTGTGACCAAAATTATTCAACCCCCACTGAAATTGAGTGTTTTGGCCAGTTTGACATTGCTTTTGATCATTCAGTCATCTTGCTTACATTTACATTAAAGAGGCACTTGTAGGTCAGACAAATATAACATAACAGTTATAATGAAATAACCACAAATGTCTTTTCTGTGCTCACAGCATTATCAGTTTTATTCAACCCCCAAGTGACATTCAATCTTAGTACTTAGTACAGCATCCTTTTACAGTTATAACAGCTTTTAAACGTGAAGCATAGCTTGACACAAGTGTCTTGCAGCGATCTACGGGTATCTTCGCCCATTCTTCATGGGCAAAGGCCTCCAGTTCAGTCACATTCTTAGGCTTGCGCACTGCAACTGCTTTCTTTAAGTCCCACCAGAGGTTCTCAATCGGATTTAAGTCTGGTGACTGCGATGGCCACTCCAAAATGTTCCAGCCTTTCCTCTGCAACCATGCTCTAGTGGACTTGGAGGTATGCTTGGGATCATTGTCCTGTTGAAAGGTCCAACGTCTCCCAAGCCTCAGGTGTGTGACGGACTGCATCACGTTTCCATCCAATATCTCCTGGTACTGAAGAGAATTCATGGTACCTTGCACACGCTGAAGCTTCCCTGTACCTGCAGAAGCAAAACAGCCCCAAAGCATGATTGACCCTCCACCATGCTTCACAGTAGGCAAGGTGTTCTTTTCATCATAGGCCTTGTTCTTCCTCCTCCAAACATAGCGTTGATCCATGGGCCCAAACAGTTCTAATTTTGTTTCATCAGTCCACAGAACACTATCCCACAACTTTTGTGGTTTGTCCACATGGCTTTTGGCATACTGCAGTCGACTCTTCTTATTCTTTGGAGACAGCAAGGGGGTACGCCTGGGAGTTCTGGCACGGAGGCCTTCATTACGCAGTGTGCGTCTTATTGTCTGGGCTGAAACTTCTGTACCCACATCTGACAAATCTTTTCTCAGTTCCTCAGCAGTCACACGGGGACTTCTCTCCACTCTACGCTTCAGGTAGCGCACAGCAGTCGAAGTCAGCATCTTCTTTCTGCCACGACCAGGTAGCGTTTCAACAGTGCCCTTTGCCTTGAATTTGCGAATGATGCTTCCTAAGGTGTCTCTTGGTATGTTTAACATCTTTGCAATCTTCTTATAGCCATTGCCCTTCCTGTGAAGAGAAATCACCTCTTCTCTTGTCTTCCTGGACCATTCTCTTGCCTTCACCATGTTTGTAACCACACCAGTAAATGTCTAGAAGGAGCTGAGTATCACAGTCATTTTAAAGCTGCCTAATTGGTGCTTATTATGCTTGATTGCTGCTCGGTGACATCCACAGGTGTTTTCAATACCTGATGGAAAGCACCTGTATGAACCTCTGTTCTTCAGAGTGGTAGTCTTTAAGGGGTTGAATAATTGTGGCAATGAAGAAACCACATAAGAACCATTTACTACTGTATTACATAAACAATTGATGTCATTTTAGTTGCATTTGGGTAGTTACAACGTCCTTGTAGGATTTGATTCTGAATACAATTCCAAATGTACACTATAGTCCCTAAACCCCTTTACAGCATTGGGGGTTGAATAATTTTGGTCACAACTGTATCTGAATATTGATCAATCCTGAAGTACTGACGGCCAATCTAATTTCTTGAGGTTTTTTTTTTTTTTTTTTTTTTACACAATTTGCTTATAGCAAAGAATTACTTTGCTATAAGCAAGCATTTACCTGAATGAAATCGATTCATTCAGCTTTTTTTTTTTGTTTTTTTTTTTTGTGCTTAGCTGTGATTTGGTCACAGCTAATCACATGACATGTGCATGTGATTAGCTGTGACCATTCACAGCTAGGCACTAGTATACAATGGATGGCATCATGAATGAAGCCATCCATTGTATACAACTGTCATGTGACCTGCTGTGATTGGTCACAGCAGGTCACATGGTACCAGCAACGGGAGCCGGTACTCGGATCTGTCATCGGCCGTGTCCGAGGTGCACGGCCGGTGACAGATCGCACTGCTGCGCCGCTCTGCATTAGCGCAAACGGCGCATGTGCGGGAGCACGCCAAATGGCGTGCACCCGGAGTGAAGAGACACTTCTGAAGCCGCCAAACGGCCATTGGCCGGGCAGCTAATGGTTTAGAGCCTGAAACTGCATTACAAAGACATTTTACATAATTGTGTTCTTCCAACCTTGTGGTAACAGTTTGTTGAAGACCCTTTTCTGTTCCAACATGACTGTGCCCCTGTGTACAAAGCCAGCTCCGTAAAGACATGGTTTGGCCAGTTTGGTGTGGAGGAACTCGAGTGTCCTGCACAGAGCCCTGAGTTCAACCCCACAGAACACCTGTGGGATGAATTCAGAAGCCCATTGTGAGCCAGGTTTTCTCAGCCAACATCAGTACTCTCCTTGCAGGCTCATAACAAAAAACCGTCTACCCTTATTAGTTACTTTGCATGTAAAACTCGAATCTAAGAGCCCAGGAAAGGGTCATCCCACTCCAAACTGAAACTCTTCAAGAGTCTGAAACTGCATCACAAAGACATTTTAAATAATTGTGTTCTTCCAGCCTTGTGGTAAGTTTGGTGAAGACCCTTTTCTGTTCCAACATGACTGTGCCCCTGTGTACAAAGCCAGCTCCATAAAGACATTTGGCCAGTTTGGTGTGGAGGAACTCAGGTGTCCTGCACAGAGCCCTGACCTCAACAGATGAAATGGAATGCAATTGCGATGTAGGTCATCACGTTATACAACTCCAAATTTGACCTCAGAAATGTGTTTTTGGCTGAATAGGCTCAGTTTCTTGTAAAACGCCTTCATAGAAAAGTGGAGGCTGTAATAGACCAAAGGCAGGGGTGGGAGGAACCCCACATTACTGCAATGGTTTTGGAATGGGATGTCCAATACGTTTTTACAAATGTGATGGTCAGATGTCCACAACATTTTGACTCTTTAGTTTAGTTAGGTGGATTTGGTTTCAAAATATATGCATGTAAGTCTAAGGGGAAGGCAAAATATAAGCAGAAAAAACGTTAGCAGTGGCATGGTTGCGGTATGGTCATACTGCTACTATTCAAACAGACCCCTTTGTAATGGAAATGCAGATTCCTGGCTGGAACGTTTATATATGTATTATGATGATTAATCAATCTGTTTATTTAAAGATCCCCTTTGTTCCATGCCCCGAGGAAGATCTTGAATTGGAATGATTGAAACGCGTAGGGGCTTTTGGGGAATGTTATGTTGCTTTAACCCTATGAGGGAATATATCACTAGAACAGCATATCAGAGCTACCAGTATGATTTTAATAAAGTATATATGATTTTTTATACAAATATACACTATATTGCCAAAAGAATTGGCCCTGCCCTCCCAATCATGTGATTCAGGTGTTCCAATCCCCTCCATGGACACAGGTGTATACAATCAAGCACCTAGGCATGCAGACGGCTTCTACAAACATTGGTGAAAGAATGGGTCGCTCTCAGGAGCTCAGTGACTCCAAGCGTGGTCCCGTGACAGGTGGCCACCTGTGCAATAAGTCCATCCGTGACATTTCCTGGCTACTAAATATTCCACGCTCAAATGTTAGTGGGATTATAACAAAGTGGAAGCAACTGGGAACAACAGCAACTCAGCCACCAAGTGGTAGGCCACGTCACATGACAGAGCGGGGTCAGGGCATGCTGAAACACAGTAAACAATGTAATAGTGTGACAAGAGCAACACCACCTAGAAAAAAGAGGTTACTGCTGAAACACACAGTACACAGAAGTCGCCAACTGTCTGCAGAGTCAACAACTTGGTGTGGCCTTCAGATTAGCACAACAACAGTGCGTAGAGAGCTTCATGGAATGGGTTTCCATGGCCGAGCAGCTGCATCCAAGCCTTCCATCACCAAGTGCAATGCAAAGTGTCGGATGCTGTGGTGTAAAGCACGCCACCACTGGACTCTAGAGCAGAGAAAACGTGTTCTCTGGAGTGACCAATCAGGCTTCTCTGTCTGGCAATCCGATAGACGTGTCTGGGTTTGGAAGTTGCCAGGAGAACGGTACTTGCCTGACTGCATTGTGCCAAGTGTAAAGTTTGGTGGAGGGGGGATCATGGTGTGGGGTTGCTTTTCAGGGGTTGGGCTTGGCCCCCTAGTTCCAGTGAAGGGAACTCTTAAGGCATCAGCATACCAAGACATTTTGGACAATTTCATGCTCCCAACTTTGTGGGAAGAGTTTGGGGATGGCCCCTTCCTATTCCAACATGATTGCGCACCAGTGCACAAACAAGGTCCATAAAGACATGGAGGAGCCAATTTGGGGTGGAAGAACTTGACTGTCCTGCACAGAGTCCTGACCTCAACCCCATAGAACACCTTTGGGATGAATTAGAGCGGAGACTGCGAGCCAGGCCTCCTCCCCCGACATCAGTGCCTGACCTGACCAATGTGCTTCTGGAAGAATGGTCCAACCTTCCCATAGACACCCTCCTAAACCTTGTGGACGGCCTTCCCAGAAGAGTTGAAGCTGTTATAGCTGCAAAGGGCGGAGCCAACTCAATATTGAACCCTATGGACTAAGACTGGGAGGCCATTAAAGTTCATGTGTGTGGAAAGGCAGGCGGCCCAATATTTTTGGCAATATAGTGTATATGAGACGTTTTGTCAGCTGCATTAAAGTCCCAAGGGGGTAAATTTTTTCTTGTGTTCAATATTGGGGCTGAGCAGCCAGTTACTCCATCCTCTTTCTTCGTAGCTAGAACGTTCATTTTTGTTATTTCTTTTCTTACCTGTTTTTTCCAATTTCTTTCAACTGTTTAAGATTTATATCTCATTGAAAATGTTTAAGATTTATATCTCATTGAAAAATAATTTATTTATGGAAAAAAAGGGAAAGGAAAAGAAAGAGATGAGAGGAAAGAAATAAACAGACACATACGTAATATGGGGAATTTTAATTGTTTGTAATTTACAGCAGAAAGAATAGAAAGCATTCAGAAAACATTTTCCATAGTTTAAGGGCAATTCAAAACATTTTGCATGGTTCCAGCAGCTGATTTCTTCAACAGATCCATTGATCTCAGTGATTTTGTTTTTTTTTTTTAATTTTTATTTTTACATGCACAATTACAAAAATAAAACTTACAAAAAAGGAGACATCTATATTAGCTTTACATGCAAGCCTTGGGGACCCCCGTTGGCGCCAACTACTGTGTGGAACTGCTGTAAGCGTGCAACCATGTAGGGATTTCACGTTATAAATTCTATTTCTCGCACACAGTACAGATGTTATTTTTTTTTCATGTTCACAGAAGCTGAACATAAAATTAAAAAAAAAAAAAAAGAAAAAAAAAAAGAAAAAAAAAGAAATAAAAATCTAGAAAATTAAAATGCTGAGAGACAGAATACGTTTAACAATTACATATTATGACAGACTCCTGGCACTTGGGAAATGTTATGTATTCCATCCAAGTTAGCTGTTTTATGCATTTTACATTCAAAATCCAAGATTTTTCACTGCCAGTAAAAGGTTTATTGCAAAAAGTTGCTTTGACAGACACCCTCTTTCATCTGAACAGCTCAATGCATCTGAAGTGCTAGAACAGGCCCTTGTGACTTGCTTTTGTTTCTGATGGTAACAGTAACTTGGAAAGGTCCTGCAATGTTACTGAATCGGATAACATTATCGACACACTGCACAACACCGACCTCAATGTGTATTTTTTTTTTAGTACAAATATACAGAGAATACAGCATTACAAGGGAGACCAGTACTCTTGCCAAGGTGAGAAAAAATTACATTCTTCATGAAAAGTGGAAATATTAATATACAGTTCCAGATAACAAAATTCAAAAAGTTACGCTAATACTAATACACAACAGCAGTGTTATTCCAAAAAGGCTTTTTTTTTTTTTTGATATGTGTATTATTTTTTTTTTTTTATCATCCCGTTCCTTGTGAGTACATAATAAAATACATTCTACTTGGAACACTCAATGTCCCGTCAAAAAAGAGCAGTATATATAATTATTTTTTTATCTTTTAATGTACAGACTATTCATAATGGTGGATTGTGCGTGATCTTATGACAAGTATATAACCTATACATCATTGTTTATTTTTTTTTCAGCTCATTCCTATCTGTACATCTCACATGAAAGGAAAATTAATTTGTTAAAAAAATGCAGCAAGAGTACTGACCTCGTCAATTTTGAGCTTCGTTTTCAAGCCTTTTTGTCTTAAACGTCCTGGATAAAAGTTTCTTACATATGCACATTGTGTAATCTTTACATTTTACTTCTCAGTATAAAAAAAATATACAGTAGAAACTGTTGAAGTAGGGAAAAAAGGCTAGTACAACCTGAATAGTACTGTCTCCCTATACAATCAAATATGTTGCAGATTGTAAGTCTAAAAGTTCAAACAAACGCCGGCAATGAGTGCCAAAAAGTTTAATACCGAAGCACACCTACTTTTTTTGTAACTCTCTTTCCTTTCAAATACTTTATAGTCTGAAAACTTTGGCTTGTTCCTGTGTGGAAATATCTTATACCATGAGTCCCCTACAAGACCAGTTAGCATCTTTTTTTTTTTTTTTTTTCTTTTTTTTATAATTTTTTTTTTTTAATACTTCTTACACTTTTGTATTACACTTTTCATTTGTGTGCAATTATTAGTTAACATTTTCTGACTTCCAGCAAAGAGATATGAAAATGTGAAACATATTCTCTACTTTCATACTATTTGAGTTATTTTTTTTTGTGTTTTTTTTTACTTTTTTGTTAGCATTTTATTGAGTTTCAGTCTACATTTTTTTTTTATTGGCGTGAGTGTATGATTTTAAGCATATACAGTTTTTTTTTTTTTTATGAGTATTTGCTTTGCGAAACTAAATTTTTCTTAAGCGATATAGCATTCACGTTACTTGGCACCATTGGCAAAAAAAAAAAAAAAAAAAGATAAATAAGATTAAACATAAAAAAATAAGATAAAATTATGTTTTGGTAGCCAAATATGAAATGTAAACATATCCGTTTATTAATGTTAATTAGCTTTTTCTAAGTCTAAATACAATAGCTCTTTTTTTTTGCAGTTAATCATGCTTAGCAAAATGTTCTTCTAAAGAACATTTAAAATAAATTACTCTTATAGTGAAATAAAATTTTTGTTTCATTTTACAGACCATAGCCACTAATGCTTTGCTTTTTTTCACTTCTTTTGTGTTCTTGGTTTCATGCACATATCTTATTTTTTTTTTTTAATTAATATATACAATATATACAGACAACTCATCCACACATTTCCAATGCAGTCCAGCAAATCTACACGTAATAAGGGATTCCAGCCATGGTATTATCCTGCATCCAATGAATTATATTTGTTTGATATATTTTTTTTCCCATTTCCATTCCCACCTTCTGTATACAATTCTTTCTCTTGTTCGTTGTTTGAGAAGTCCAAATATACTATTAACTGGCCAGCACGCAGCACCAATTGATTCTTAGGTGGCAAAATGTTCAGGCAATGTAAATGCAACCCTATGGGGCAGTATGGGTAATCCCTATGGGCAGTATATGCAACCCCTGTGGGAAGCAGGCAATCGATACACACAAGGTGTTTTTTTTTTATTTATTTATTTTTTTTCTAGCTTCTATCTTCTGAGATTAGACTCAACTAATACCTAAACATCAATGAACATGTAACTTCATGAAAAAAATATTTTTTTTTTTTTTAGAAGATATAATCTTCATTCTGCTTACATATATCTTTATATATAATTATTTGTGCATAACATAGAGGTCTCCGCTTTAAAAGTGGAGTTTTGCTAAATACTGGTAGAGGCAAGAGTGTCAATGGTCAACTGTAAGTGATCTGTAACCAATTATTACAGAACAGCTTAATGGCGTAGTTGGCAGGATTATACTGAATCTGCATGTGTTTGAATATTTATCGTATATAGGGGGTTAGTAGTAATTATACCGTGCACACTCATTTTTGTGAGATGGATATATCATACAGATTTGCAAATTCATTGTTACCGTGTGAAGAAAATGTGGAAACCAACTATTCTTGTGTCAGCTTTAAAATTTTTTTTTTTTTTTAGCAGATGCTGACTCTAAATCCTCCTCACTCAAGAGTAATGTGCACAATGCATAGATATGTTTATATACATAGAATTTTGAATAAAACAATAAAAAAAAAAAAAAAAGTCAAGCATAAAAAAACCACTCTTTTCATGTGGTCGGGCTGACTCCTTTCGCCACACTAAATGACCGACACGTTTTACGAAGTTTGCATCTCTTGAAGACGTATGGTGTTTAAACTATGTTCTAAGCGTAATGGTATTCATTTCTATGTCTATAAATTGCAAGTTTTATGATGTCATTATGGGGAGTACTAGAATTTTGGAGGTGCTATCAAAGACGCAGCTCAGGTACGGACAGTAAGACAGTCGAGCTATAAATCATGGTCCAAACCTTCCATTCGTTCAAGGATGTCCATGGCCTCCTTGTGAGTGATCGATGGCTGTGGGTTTAGCATTCAGAATTTGCTTGTGCATTTCCACCTTTGCTCAATAATTTTTGGTATAACATTTGAACAGTTCCACACGTTGTTCGAATTCAGCCCTATATGAATCTCAGGGCTCCCGGTCTCGAGAGACTGGAGCTACGGTCAATCACCTCCTGGCGCCATATGTTTTATTTCCCATGATTCAACAGAAGATTAAATTCCAAGATGTCTTGCTGAACAAAGCAAAAGTTGTCCATGAAAGTGCAAATGCAATGACCAAAAAAGATTACTGTTAAAATCCTGCAGGTGATCTCTTGAAAACTGCAGTGTTTTTGTTTTTTGTTTTTTTAATTATTTTTTTTTTTTATTTTTATTTTTTTTTCGTTTGTTGCATGTCTCTGCTAAAAACAGAAAATGAAACAGTCCAAAAAAGCACTGTCACATTGCTAAGGGGCGCTGTTTTATATCCTCAAGTTCCTTGGCCTTTTTCGATTCTTTCACTCTGAAAACAAAAGAAATATAGAATTAAAATGGCTACAACCTGGGAATAGGTCAGTTAACTGTCATGTATAAATGTTTCCTCAGTAATGCTGGAGGACGACTAAGGACCAAAATGGGACAAAAGTAAAGTTCTGTTAGTGCATATGATTGCATCATTGACAGCAGTTCTATCAATTACAATGCCAAGGATAAAGCAATGATCAAGAGAAATAAGTAACAAATTTTATCGGGAATGCTTCTGTAAGTACACTTTGTAGATGACCTGATATCTCTTAACGTATCCTCAAGATGATAAGCAATGTCACATCCTGGACCAAGAGAGAAATGATCAGAGAGATGGGTAGATGGTGCTGGAACCCCAGGTAATTTACACCTCCACAGGTGGATGATGTGCAGAGTTACAACATTGGGCAGGCAAGTCTCATGTAAATGAATACTTTTGGCTTTCAACCTCTGGATGTGGCACTCTTGCTCTTTGTCCACACTCCAATTCTACTCTGAAGGGCTTCTAAGACCACTTCAGAGTAGAATCGGAATGTGGACAAAGAGCAAGAGTGCCACATCCAGCAAGAGTGCCACATCCAGAGGTTGAATGCCAAAAGTATTCATTTTTAAGAAAAGTTGTTCAACCAAGATCTGTGACTACAGCCAAACTGTTATGGCGTTCAGAAGAAACGATGAAGGGGGCATTTCTGAGCCCCCCAGAATGTGTTGGCTGTAATGACAGAGCTTGCTCAAAAGGTAAAAGTGGAAGAAATAATTTTGGACTCCAACATCTTGGTGCAGTGCTCCTGTTCTTCCGGAAAGAAATTTTGTCAAATCCTTCCGACTCATTGGGCAGGCAAGTCTCATGTAGAGAAGAGCTTTTAAGACCACTTCAGAGTAGAATCGGAGTGCGGACAAAGAGCAAGAGTGCCACATCCAGAGGTTGAAAGCCAAAAGTATTCATTTTTAAGAAAAGTTGTTCAACCAAGATCTGTGACTACAGCCAAACTGTTATGGAAGAAATACTTTTGGACTCCAACATCTTGGTGCAGTGCTCCTGTTCTTCCGGCAAGAAATTTGTCAAATCCTTCCGACTCTTCCATCACACCATACATGGTGTCCACAGAAGGCTCAGTCCTTGCAAGCAATGGAGAAAATTAAATAATTGCTTGTGCTGATCAGATCTGGCCTTGTAGGACTTTTGTAAAGGGTGACAGCCATTGTGGAAGAAGCAATAAATATTGCACACAGAGATTATCCAAATTGACACATATCTGTGCAAGTGAACAAGCACTAATCTTTCCATTTTTTATACTTTCATCATTTGTGCACACTTGTTGGACAGAGGATCAAGGAATAAACCAGTTGTGGGGTAAGCAGGGGGTCTCCAAACCTTTCAGTATGTTTGCCACAACTTATATATTACAGGTAAGCCAAAAAAACCCAGTTTTATAAATTAATGAATGAAATTGAATGAATAAGTAATCATCAAGATATAATGAAAAACAACAGAGGAAGAACTTCAGTAAAAAAGAAAGAAAAAAAGAAATTCCAAATAAACTTGAGCCCACCTGAGTTCCTCCTACATTAGAGTCCCACCAGGCAATTACAGCATGACTGGTAGCCTGGAAATCCCAGGAGCAAGGCTATAGAAGCCATAGATCAGGGGTGTCCAAACAATGGCGCTCCAGATGTTGAGGAACTGCAAGTCCCATGAGGCCTTGCAAGACTCTGACATCCACAGGCAAGACACCCAGAGGCAGAGGCATGATGGGACTTGTAGTCCTTCATCAGCTGGAGGGCCATAGTTTGGACACCCCTGCCATAGATGGTTCAAATCTCAGCTGGTTCAGCAGGGGCCAATCAAGATTTCAACTATTTATAGGCAGGCTGATTGGATCAACTTGGGTACAACCAACATATCGGAATTCTAGTATGGATCAACTTGGGTACAACCGGCATATCGGAATTCTAGTATGGATCAACTTGGGTACAACCATCATATCGGAATTCTAGTATGGATCAACTTGGGTACAACCAGCATATCAGAATTCTAGTATGGATCAACTTGGGTACAACCATCATATCGGAATTCTAGTATGGTTTAACTTGGGTACAACCAGGATATCGGAATTCTAGTATGGATCAACTTGGGCACAACTATCATATCGGAATTCTAGTATGGATCAACTTGGGTACAACCAGCATATTGGAATTCTAGTATGGATCAACTTGGGTACAACTATCATATTGGAATTCTAGTATGGATCAACTTGGGTACAACTATCATATCGGAATTCTAGTATGGATCAACTTGGGTACAACTATCATATCAGAATTCTAGTATGGATCAACTTGGGTACAACCAGCATATTGGAATTCTAGTATAGATCAACTTGGGTACAACTAGGATATCGGAATTCTAGTATGGATCAACTTGGGTACAACTATCATATCGGAATTCTAGTATGGATCAACTTGGGTACAACTATCATATCGGAATTCTAGTATGGATCAACTTGGGTACAACTATCATATCGGAATTCTAGTATGGATCAGCTTGGGTACAACCAGCATATCGGAATTCTAGTATGGATCAACTTGGGTACAACTATCATATCGGAATTCTAGTATGGATCAACTTGGGTACAACTATCATATCGGAATTCTAGTATGGATCAACTTGGGTACAACTATCATATCGGAATTCTAGTATGGATCAGCTTGGGTACAACCAGCATATCGGAATTCTAGTATGAATCAACTTGGGTACAACCAGGATATCGGAATTCTAGTATGGATCAACTTGGGTACAACCAGGATATCGGAATTCTAGTATGGATCAACTTGGGTACAACCAGGATATCAGAATTCTAGTATGGATCAACTTGGGTACAACCAGCATATCGGAATTCTAGTATGGATCAACTTGGTTACAACCAGCATATCGGAATTCTAGCATGGATCAACTTGGGTACAACCAGCATATCGGAATTCTAGTATGGATCAACTTGGGTACAACCAGTATATCAGAATTCTAGCATGCAAGGATGGCTCCATTGCTGGCAGGGATGGCTCTCTGTGCCCCCCTCTTCACCAAGAGAACACAATAGCTCCATGAGAGGGGTTTCCCCATCCACGCTGACTTTGTTGATGGGGGAGTTGAGCAATTTTCTTTCCTGCAACTCATGGTTACCTCAGCCTGTCTGAGCAAGTACAGTCCTCATGTAAGTGCTAAGGTAAGAATGTGATTGGTTGTTAAGATGCCGGGGTCTTAGCAACCAACAATGGTACAATGACAATGCAGCCTGGAGACCAAGAGGAAAGGGGGAAATTGAGGGTATTTGGGATAAACAAAGACAATAGCCTGACCTGAAGACCCATGTGAGATGCAACTAATGCTAGCTGTGGGCCAGATAAAATCTTGCAGTGGCCTACATTTGGCCCACGGGCCATAGTTTTGGTGACCCCTCCTCTTGAAGATGGACGGATGTCTCACTACTGTTGTTCTGAGTGAGACATCAGCTCATGAATGTCCAACTGTATAAGAAACCAGGCCTATGACATCTGTCTCCAAGTGCATGGGTGATTTTGGACATGAAAGGGTCTTCATATTAATATCTCATTGCCATCACCAAATCCCTGAAATAGGTAGCCTAATGCTGAACCATAACATAGTGCTGAACACAAGACTGCATACTGTAAATGCCTAGATGATTATAAATACAGGCGACCAAGGAAATAAAATACCAGCACATCGCAGAAGATTCTCCAAGCATGGTAACTTGGCATACAAATGGGATCCCTGCATATTGTCAGTCTATACAAGACCTTATTGCTTGACAATATTCCAAAAAAACTAAAAAACATTGAGTACAAAAAAGGTAACAGTGCAAAGCAACAAGTCAACAAGTCCATTGTAAGAACATACTCATATCCATGGCTCCACTCAGGACTCACTCCTCTCATCATACATAGACAACCCAGGTGCCAGCTACCACAGCCCATCTCCCAGTGCCTGGACAAGGTCATCTAATGCCCAGGGCGAAGAAGCCAAATGCCCCCCCCCCCAAAAAAAAATGTATGGACATTATGTGCCAGCAAAAATCCCCTTCTTCCCCCCTCCAAAAAATCAAAGCACTGATCTTTACACTTACCTACTAAGCATAAATTCCCTTTGCAAGCCAAAATATTCTTCCCAAGCCAAAATCCCCCCTCTTCCAGTACAAATCTCCCCTGCCAACTCAAATCTTCTCCCTCCCAAAATCTCTCCCCTCCTAGCACAAATCCTATACGTTATATGGCACAGCCAATGGGAGACTTTGGAGGACTTTCCTCAATCTACCAGGTGCTGCTGTTATTGAGGCCTGGAGAGCACATTTTACAGAGGGAGGGATTTGTGGTGTGGGTGATTATAGCTTTAGGAGTGTACTGTAGATGTTTGTGCTGGAAGAGGGTTTTTGTGCATGTTGTGAGGGGAGATGCATGTTAGTTATTCCTGACCTCTGCGCTGTGTTATGTACTATTTACCTCTGTTTTGTGCCTAACATACTTTTGACCTCTGCGCTGTGTCCTTTACACACTACTGACCTCTGCTTTGTGTCCCTTACACACTACTGACCTCTGCTTTGTGTCCCTTACACACTACTGACCTCTGCTCTGTGTCCCTTACACACTACTGACCTCTGCTCTGTGTCCCTTACACACTACTGACCTCTGCTCTGTGGCCCTTACACACTACTGACCTATGCTCTGTGTCCCCTACACACTACTGACCTCTGCTCTGTGTCCCTTATACACTACTGACCTATGCTCTGTGTCCCTTACACACTACTGACCTCTGCTCTGTGTCCCTTACACACTACTGACCTATGCTCTGTGTCCCTTACACACTACTGACCTCTGCTCTGTGTCCCTTACACACTACTGACCTGTGCTCTGTGTCCCTTACACACTACTAACCTATGCTCTGTGTCCCTTACACACTACTGACCTCTGCTCTGTGTCCCTTACACACTACTGACCTCTGCACTGTTATGTTCTACCGAACTCTGCTCTGTTTGTTCTGCACTACCTACCTTTGTTCTGTGCCTTACATGCTACTGACCTCTGTTCTGTCTGTTAAGTACTATTGTCCTTTGCTCTGTACTTTACATGCTACTGACCTCTGCACTGTGTGTTACGTACTACTGACCACTGTATTGTATGTTACATACTACTGACCTCTGCTCTGTCTGTTACGTACTATTGTCCTTTGCTCTGTGCCTTATATACTACTGACCTCCGCTCTGTGCTTTACATACTACTGACCTCTGCATTGTACCTTACATACTACTGACCTCTGCATTGTACCTTACATACTACTGACCTCTGCTCTGTGCCTTACATACTACTGAGCTCTGCACTGTGTGTTACGTACTACTCACCACTGTATTGTATGTTACGTACTACTGACCTCTGCACTGTGTGTTATGTACTACTGATCTTTGCTCTGTGCCTTACATATTACCAACCTCTGCACTGTGTGTTACATACTACTGACCTCTGCTCTGTGCCTTACATACTACTGATGTCTGCATTATGTTATGTACTATTGATCTTTGCTCTGTGCCTTACATACTACTGACCTCTGCGCTGTGCATGACATACTATGAACCGCTGTACTCTATGTTACCCTGAACTGTTTGATTTGCACTACTGACCTGTAAATCTAGCCTTACATACTACTGAACTCTGTGTTACTACTGAACTCTGCATTACTTACATTTGACCCCTGAACTTTGCATTGCTTACTACTAATATAAGTATCTTACCTTACATACTACTGATTTCTGAACTTTGCATTGCTTACTACTGATATGAGGATCTTACCTTACATACTACTGATTTCTGAACTTTGCATTGCTTACTACTGATATGAGGATCTTACCTTACATACTACTGATTTCTGAACTTTGCATTGCTTACTACTGATATGAGGATCTTACCTTACATTCTACTGATTTCTGAACTTTGCATTGCTTACTACTGATATGAGGATCTTACCTTACATACTACTGATTTCTGAACTTTGCATTGCTTACTACTGATATGAGGATCTTACCTTACATACTACTGATTTCTGAACTTTGCATTGCTTACTACTGATATGAGGATCTTACCTTACATTCTACTGATTTCTGAACTTTGCATTGCTTACTACTAATATGAGGATCTTACCTTACATACTACTGATTTCTGAACTTTGCATTGCTTACTACTGATATGAGGATCTTACCTTACATACTACTGATTCCTGAACTTTGCATTGCTTACTACTGATATGAGTATCTTACCTTACATACTACTGATTTCTGAACTTTGCATTGCTTACTACTGATATGAGTATCTTACCTTACATACTACTGATTTCTGAACTTTGCATTGCTTACTAAAGATATGAGGATCTTACCTTACATACTACTGATTTCTGAACTTTGCATTGCTTACTACTAATATGAGTATCTTACCTTACATACTACTGATTTCTGAACTCTGCTTTACTACTCTGCAGTGCCTATTACTGACCCTTAAACTTTGCATTACTTACTACTGACCTCTGAACTCTTTACAAGTTCCTTACATTCTAATGGGGCCTTGCAAGGTTATCTACTTAAAAAAAAGCTTGCTTCACCATGATGATTTTAATCTCTTCCATGTTGTTCAGATAGATCTCCACCTCTCCAGGGCTACCTACCTCTGGTCTATGGGTACCCTTTTTTTTTTTTTTTACTGAGGGCAGCCTCACTAGATATATTTTGCTACATAAGAATTTGATTGACCTCCTACAAATGACAAACTACCAACAAGGTACATTCAGCCCCTTCGAGATACATGTCCAGGATCACCTTGGGACATGCAACACTGAAACCATTTCTTCCCATTTCAGTGCTTCAAGTAATCCGAACAATGAGATACAGAGATCACACATACATATTATGCAACATTTATCAAGGAAGTATAGATAGCGTCCACATTCCAGGAATTCCATGTACAACCTAGACCACTAAGGTCAAAACAGTGGGAATTTTAGGACATCAAATTGTATATAGACATATTAAAATAAATAAAAAAAACAACAATAAAAAAATAAAATAAAATAATATTATATATATATTTATATATATATACACAGTGCTGTGAAAAAGTATTTGCCCTCTTCCTGATCTTTTTTTCTTTGCATATTTGTGACACTTCAGATCGGGGACATGGCTTTGGCATGGCAGAGTGAGGACATGTTCTTTCAGAGCTCCCGGTCAGAAGGAGATCCTGAAGGAGAAGGTCCAGCAATCAGTTTGTGACTTCAAGCTGAAGCGCCCTTGGCTTATGGAGCAGGAAAGTGATCTGAAACACATCAGCAAGTCCACCTCTGAATGGCTCCAAAGAAAATGAAGGTTTTGGAGTGGAATAGTCAAAGTCTGAACTTAAATCCAATTGAGATGCTGTGGCATGACCTCAAACAGGCCGTTCATGTTTGAAAACTCTCCAATGTGGTTGAATTTAAACAATTCTGAAAAAAAGAGTGGGACATCATTTCTCCACTGTGATGTGAACAACTCATTGCCAGTTATCCCAAACACTTGATTGCAGTTGTTGTCATCAAGGGTGGCACAACCAGGGACAGCGCTACCTCTAGGTGAACTAGGCAGCTGCCTAGGGCGCAGCCACGGCCAGTGCCACATTCCTCTCCTGTCACCATCCCGGATGGATGTCACCTCTAGAGCCGCCATCCCTTCCCCACACACACCGGTGCACCTGCACACAGCAGACGTGAGCTGAGATCCCGGCAGCAGACAAGGTCTTTCACTGGACAATGGTGATCGATGTTCACTGCAGCTGAAAATAGCCCAAAGCCCCGATCGCCGCCTGTCATTGCCCGTCAGCATGGAGCACGAGGTGGAGGTGTTGGTGTGGCCGGTCTGCAGGAGTGTACCGGAAGAGGTGAAGGAATGTCCGCTACGAAGGACTGAGCAGAGGCTGCAAGCCGAGATGGAGGAGTTCAGGCACGGGGTGGAGAGGCGGCTGCACCTGGGGGGACCCCCTTCCTGGTCCATCACCGACCTGCAGTGTGAGAACCCGAGGCTGCAGGATCAGGTGGACAAACTCAGCTGCCAGGGGGAACCATGGAAGTACTGAGCCGGACTTATCGGGGACGAACAGACCAGATACTTCAGCCATGCACAGCTCACTGTGTCTGGCAAGGCGGCTCAGGTGAGTTCAATGAGGGGGTATAGTCTATGGAGGGCAGTGTATAGAGGAAGGGGGGTGTAAGGTTACAGGGAGGCAGTGTATACAGGAAAGGGTGTGTAGGGTTAAAGGGGGGCAGTGTGTACAGGAAAGGGAGTGTAGGGTTAAAGGGGGGCAGTGTATACAGGAAGGGGTGTAGGGTTAATGGGGGCAGTGTATACAGGAAAGGGGGTGTAGGGTTAAAGGGGGGCAGTGTATAGAGGAAGGGGGGTGTAAGGTTACAGGGAGGCAGTGTATACAGGAAAGGGGGTGTAGGGTTAAAGGGGGGCAGTGTATACAGGAAGGGGTGTAGGGTTAATGGGGGCAGTGTGTACAGGAAAGGGGGTGTAGGGTTAAAGGGGGGCAGTGTGTACAGGAAAGGGGGTGTAGGGTTAAAGGGGGGCAGTGTATACAGGAAAGGGGGTGTAGGGATAAAGGCGGGCAATGTATACAGGAAAGGGGGTGTAGGGATAAAGGGGGGCAGTGTGTACAGGAAAGGGGGTGTAGGGTTAAAGGGGGGCAGTGTATACAGGAAAGGGGGTGTAGGGTTAAAGGGGGGCAGTGTATACAGGAAAGGGGGTGTAGGGTTAAAGGGGGGCAGTGTGTACAGGAAAGGGGGTGTAGGGTTAAAGGGGGGCAGTGTATACAGGAAAGGGGGTGTAGGGTTAAAGGGGGGCAGTGTGTACAGGAAAGGGGGTGTAAGGTTAAAGGGGGGCAGTGTATACAGGAAAGGGGTGTAGGGTTAAAGGGGGGCAGTGTATACAGGAAGGGGGTATAGGGGTAAAGGGGGGCAGTGTGTACAGGAAAGGGGGTGTAGGGTTAAAGGGGGGCAGTGTATACAGGAAGGGGGTGTAGGGTTAAAGGGGGGCAGTGTGTACAGGAAAGGGGGTGTAAGGTTAAATGGCACAGTGTGTGCAGGAAGGGGGGCAGTGTGTGCAGGAAGGGGGTGTAGAGTTAAAGGACACAGTGTGTGCAGGAAGGGGGGCAGTGTGTGTAGGAAGGGGGGTGTAGCATTAAAGAGGTGCAGTGTTTGAAAGGAAAATAGGGGTGAAGTGTGTGCAGGAAGAGGGGTGTAGGAATAAGGGGGTGGGGGAGGTAGTATGTGCAGGAAGGGGAGCAGTGTGTACAGATTTATTATTTATTTATTTGGGGGAGGGGGGTGCAAGTAACTGCCCTTGCCTAGGGCACATAACAGTCTAGCATCGGCCCTGGGCACAACCAGTTATTAGGGGGCAATTACTTTTTCCACATAGGGCCAGGCAGGTTTGGACAGCTTTTTTTGTTCCTTAGTAAATGAAATCAGCATTTAAAAACTGCATTTTGTATTTACTCAGGTTATCTTTGTGTAATATTAACATTTTTTTGATGATCTGAATCATTTAAGTTACAAAGTTACATAGTTAGTCTGGCTGACAAAAAAGACAAAAGTCCACCCAGTTCAACCATGAAAAAAAAAAAGTTATAATCCTACACCCACAGTTGATCCAGCAAAGCACGATCCAATTTGCTCCTGCTGGGAAAAAAATGGAGATCATATCCATGGAGATCCTATCCCCCCATATGTAATATACATGGAGATCATATCTCCCCCTTATGTATTATACATGGAGATCATATCCCCCCTTATGTATTATACATGGAGATCATATCCCCCTTATGTATTATACATGGAGATCATATCACCCCTTATGTATTATACATGGAGATCATATCCCCCCTTATGTATTATACATGGAGATCATATCCCCCCTTATGTATTATACATGGAGATCATATCCCCCCTTATGTATTATACATGGAGATCATATCCCCACCCCCCTTATGTATTATACATGGAGATCATATCACCCCCTTATGTATTATACATGGAGATCATATCCCCCCTTATGTATTATACATGGAGATCATATCCCCCCCTTATGTATTATACATGGAGATCATATCCCCCCTTATGTATTATACATGGTGATCATATCCCCCCTTATGTATTTATACATGGAGATCATATCCCCCCTTATGTATTATACATGGAGATCATATCCCCCCATATGTAATATACATGGAGATCATATCTCCCCCTTATGTATTATACATGGAGATCATATCCCCCCTTATGTATTATACATGGAGATCATATCCCCCTTATGTATTATACATGGAGATCATATCCCCCCTTATGTATTATACATGGAGATCATATCCCCCCTTATGTATTATACATGGAGATCATATCCCCCCTTATGTATTATACATGGTGATCATATCCCCCCTTATGTATTATACATGGAGATCATATCCCCCCTTATGTATTATACATGGAGATCATATCCCCACCCCCCTTATGTATTATACATGGAGATCATATCACCCCCTTATGTATTATACATGGAGATCATATCCCCCCTTATGTATTATACATGGAGATCATATCCCCCCCTTATGTATTATACATGGAGATCATATCCCCCCTTATGTATTATACATGGTGATCATATCCCCCCTTATGTATTTATACATGGAGATCATATCCCCCCTTATGTATTATACATGGAGATCATATCCCCCCATATGTAATATACATGGAGATCATATCTCCCCCTTATGTATTATACATGGAGATCATATCCCCCCTTATGTATTATACATGGAGATCATATCCCCCCTTATGTAATATACATGGAGATCATATCTCCCCCTTATGTATTATACATGGAGATCATATCCCCCTTATGTATTATACATGGAGATCATATCCCCCCTTATGTATTATACATGGAGATCATATCCCCCCTTATGTATTATACATGGAGATCACATCCCACCTTATGTATTATACATGGAAATCATATCCCCCCTTATGTATTATACATGGAGATCATATCCCCACCCCCCTTATGTATTATACATGGAGATCATATCACCCCCTTATGTATTATACATGGAGATCATATCCCCCCTTATGTATTATACATGGAGATCATATCCCCCTTATGTATTATACATGGAGATCATATCCCCCCTTATGTATTATACATGGAGATCATATCCCCCCTTATGTATTATACATGGAGATCATATCCCCCCTTATGTATTATACATAGAGATCATATCCCCCCTTATGTATTATACATGGAGATCATATCCCCCCTTATGTATTGATATCATATCCCCCCCTTATGTATTATACATGGTGATCCTATCCCCCCCTTATGTATTATACATGGAGATCATATCCCCCCTTATGTATTATACATGGGAGATCATATCCCCCCTTATGTATTATACACGAAGATCATACCCCCCCTTATGTATTATACATGGAGATCATATCCCCCCCTTATGTATTATACATGGAGATCATATCCCCCCTTATGTATTATACATGTTGATCATATCTCCCTTATGTATTATACATGGAGATCATATCCCCCCTTATGTATTATACATGGAGATCATATCCCCCTTATGTATTATACATGGAGATCATATCCCCCCCCCTTATGTATTATACATGGAGATCATATCCCCCCTTATGTATTATACATGGAGATCATATCCCCCCTTATGTATTATACATGGAGATCATATCCCCCCTTATGTATTATACATGGAGATCATATCCCCCCTTATGTGTTATACATGGAGATCATATCCCCCCTTATGTATTATACATGGAGATCATATCCCCCCTTATGTATTATACATGGAGATCATATCCCCCCTTATGTATTATACATGGAGATCAAATCCCCCCTTATGTATTATACATGGAGATCATATCCCCCTTATGTATTATACATGGTGATCATATCCCCCTTATGTATTATACATGTAGATCATATCCCCCCCCCTTATGTATTATACATGGAGATCATATCCCCCCTTATGTATTATACATGGAGATCATATCCCCCCTTATGTATTATACATGGAGATCACATCCCCCCTTATGTATTATACATGGAGATCATATCCCCCCTTATGTATTATACATGGTGATCATATCCCCCCTTAATCTCCTTTTCTCAAGAGAGAATAAATTCAGTTCCTCTAATCTTTCCTCATAGCTGAGCTCCTCCATGCCTCTTATCAGTTTGGTTGCCCTTCTCTGTACTTTCTGCAGTTCCCCAATGTTCTTTATGTGAAATTGTGACAAATCTGCCAAAAAAAAAAAATCAGGAAGGGGGCAAATACTTTTTCACAGCATTGTATATATTTATTATCACATAAATTATTAAAATATCATGCACTGCTGTTTGTGTTTAGCACACACAGAACACATATAACTTCTACATTCTCCCCATCTTAACCTCAGTAGACACGAGATACGAGGCACAGCTTTTCTGCCCTGAAAGTCTGTATCTGTAGGTGACTCAATGCATCCCTCAGGTCCTGACAGGTGAGCTTTAGAAACAGAGGACCTAGTGTGGACAGGAGCTACTGCTGGTTGGGGTGCTTCCTTCATGTGTTCTTTCCTTCCCTCTTCTGTTGCTGATGTCAGGATGGTGGGGACCATGATCTCTCTGGGGATGCCTCCCTATTTAATTGTTTTTAATGGTTTTATATGATACATTGTTGTTTACATAAGACAGTCTACTTTTTTACTCTGGAGCACGGGTGTCAAACTGGCGGCCCTCCATCTGTTGCCAAACTACAAGTCCTATGAGGCATTGCAAGATTGACAGTTACAAGCATGACTCCCAATGGTAGAGGCATGATGGGACTTGTAGTTTGGCAACAGCTGGAGGGTCGCCAGTTTGACACCCCTGCCCTAGAGGAACCCTTCGAATAATTTTCAGGTCTCCAGGAGGTGGCCATTGTTCATTGGAGGTCATTGGAAAAATGCCCCTTACAGTGGTGGTGGTCAGTGGCAAAAATGCCCTCCTTATAGCGGTGTTCAGAATGTCACCCTTGCAGTCATGCCATGTCCCGTGGATTCTGTCCCCTCACGATTATTGCGGCTTCCTTCCTGCTCTATCCTAAGCTCTCTAATCAACATCTTCAACCGCTCCCTCTCCACCAGCACCTTTCCCTCCTGGCTCAAACATGCACTGGTTGCCCCCATACTTA